>NW_022587716.1:0-93926 GCF_009834535.1 Camelus ferus
GCCCCGAACCTCACCCACTCAGTCAGACGTGTTCCGGATTTCTGAGTGTGGGGAGGTTCCGTCTTCTGTCTGCAGAACCCGGGATCTCCTAGGAGCCCTTCAAGTGTCTTCCCCGGGTCCCTGACAGTGCGGGCTGCCGGGGAAAGGCGGGGATTTGTCTGGAAACGCTGGTAGCATCTAGTGACTCCCCATGAACAGGGGAGGTACTTAGCGGACTTCCCCTTGCGAGGGAACAACTGTGACACCAGGAAGCTGCGTGGAGTGCGGCCCTAAACCTCACCACACAGTCACACGTGTTCCGGAATTCTGAGTGTGGGGGGTTTCCGTCTTCTGTCTGCAGCACCCGGGATCTCCTGGGAGCCCTTCGAGAGTCTTCCCCGAGTCCCTCACATTGCAGGCAGCCTGGGAAATGCGAGGGTTAGTCTGGAAACGCAGGTAGCATCTAGTGCCTCCCCATGGATAAGAGAGGTAATTAGCGGACTTCCCCCTGCCAGGGAACACCTGTGACACTAGGCAGCTGCGTGGAAGGCGGCCCCGAACCTCCCCACCACAGTCAGCCGTGTTCTGGGATTCTGAGTGTGGGGAGGTCCGTCTTTTGTCTGCAGCACCCAGGATCTCCTAGTGAGCCCTTCGAGAGTCTCCCCGTCCTCCCAGTGCGGAAAGCCGGGGAAAGGCGGGGTTTGGCTGGAAAAGCAGGTAGCATCTAGTGCCTCCCCATGGACATGGGAGGTAATTAGCGGACTTCTCCCTGCCAGGGAACACCTGTGACATCAGGCAGCTGCGTGGAGGGCGGCCACGAACCTCCCCTACACAGTCAGCCGTGTTCCGGAATTCTGAGTGTGGGGAGGTTCCGTCTTATGTCTGCAGCACCCGGGTTCTCCTAGGAGCCCTTCGAGTGTCTTCCCCCAGTCCCTCCCATTGCGGGCTGCCGGGGAAAGGCAGGGGTTGGGCTGGAAAAGCAGGTAGCATCTAGTGCCTCCCCATGGACAAGGGAGGTAATTAGCGGACTTCCCCCTGCCAGGGAACCTGTGACACCAGGCAGCTGCGTGGAGGGTGGCCCCGAACGTCACCCACACAGTCACACGTATTCCGGAATTCTGAGAGTGGGGAGGTTCCGTCTTCTGTCTGCAGCACCCGGGATCTCCTAGGAGCACTTCGAGGGTCTTCCCCGAGTCCCTCCCATTGCGTGCAGCCGGGGATAGGCGGGGGTTAGTCTGGAAACGCAGGTAGCATCTAGTGCCTCCCCATGGACAGGGGAGGTAATTAGCGGAACTTCCCATTGCAAAGGAACACCTGTGACCCAGGAACTTCGTGGAGGGCGGCCCCGAACCTCACCCCACAGTCACCCTGTTCGGAATCCTGATGTGGGGAGGTTCCGTCTTCTGTCTGCAGCACACCCGGGATCTCCTAGGACCCTTCGAGTGTCTTCCCCGAGTCCTCCCTGTGCGGTCTGCCGGGGAACGGCGGGGTTTGGCTGGAAACGCAGGTAGCACTAGTGCCTCCCAATGACAAGGTATTAGCGGACTTTCCCCTTGCGAGGGAACACCTGTGACATCAGGAAGTTGCGTGGGGGGAGGCCCTACACATCACCCCACAGTCAGCCGTGTTCCGGAATTTTGAGTGTGTGGAGGTTCCGTCTTCTGTCTGCAGAACCCGGGATCTCCTAGGAGCCCTCGAGTGTCTTCCCCCAGTCCCTCCCTGTGCGGGTTTCTCGGGGAAAAGCGGGGTTTGGGCTGGAAAAGCAGGTAGCATCTAGTGCCTCCCATGGACACGGGAGGTAATTAGGGACTTCCCCCTGCCAGGGAACACCTGTGACACCAGGCAGCTGCGTGGAGGGCGGCCCCGAACCTCACCCACACAGTCAGCCGTGTTCCGGAATTCTGAGTGTGGGGAGGTTCCGTCTTATGTCTTCAGAACCCGGGGTTTTCTAGGAGCTTTTCGAGTGTCTTCCCCCAGTCCCTCCCAGAGCGGGATGCCGGGGAAAGGCGGTTGCTGGGCTGGAAAAGCAGGTAGCATCTAGTGCCTCCCCATGGACAGGGGAGGTAATTAGCGGACTTCCCCCTGCCAGGGAACACCTGTGACACAAGGCAGCTGCGTGGAGTGCGGCCCAGAACCTCCCCAACACAGTCAGCCGTGTTCCGGGATTCTGAGTGTGGGGAGGTTCCGTCTTTTGTTTGCAGCATCCGGGATCTCCTAGGAGCCCTTCGAGAGTTCTTCCCCGAGTCCCCTCCCCAGTGCGGGCTGCTGGGGAAAGGCGGGGGTTTTGGGTTGGAAACGCAGGTAGAATCTAGTCCCTCCCCATGGGACAGGGAGGTAATTAGCGGACTTCCCCCTGCCAGGGAACACCTGTGACACCAGGCAGCTGCGTGGAGGGCGGCCCCGAACCTCTCCCACAGAGTCAGCTGTGTTCCGGGATTCTGAGTGTGGGGAGGTTCCGTCTTTTGTCTGCAGCACCCGGGATTTCCTAGGAGCCCTTCGATAGTCTTCCCCGAGTCCCTCAGTGTGCGGGCAGCCGGGGAAAGGCGGGGGTTGGGCTGGAAACGCAGTTAGCATCTAGTGCCTCCCCATGGACAGGGGAGGTAATTAGCGGACTTACCCCTGCCAGGGAACACCTGTGACACCAGGCAGCTGCGTGGAGGGCGTCCCCGAACCTCACCCACACAGTCAGCCGTGTTCCGGAGTTCTGAGTGTGGGGAGGTTCCGTCTTATGTCTGCAGAACCCGGGATTTCCTAGGAGCCTTTCGAGTGTCTTCCCCCAGTCCCTCCCAGTGCGGGCTGCCGGGGAAATGCGGGGGTTGGGCTGGAAAAGCAGGTAGCATCTAGTGCCTCCCCATGGACAGGGGAGGTAATTAGCGGTCTTCCCCATGCCAGGGAACACCTGTGACACCAGGCAGCTGCGTGGAGGGCGGCCCTAAACCTCACCCACACAGTCCACCCGTGTTCCGGAATTCCTGAGTGTGGGGAGGTTCCGTCTTCTCTCTGCAGCAACCCGGGATCTCCTAGGAGCCCTTCGAGTGTCCTTCCCCCAGTCCCTCCCAGTGCGGGCTGCCGGGGAAAGGAGGGGGGTTTGCTGGAAACGCAGATAGCATCTAGTGCCTCCCTATGGACAGGGGAGGTAATTAGCGGAATTCCCCTGCGAGGGAACACCTGTGACACAAGGCAGCTACGTGGAGGGCGGCCCAGAACCTCCCACACACAGTCATCCGTGTTCCGGAATTCTGAGTGTGGGGAGGTTCCGTCTTCTGTCTGCAGCACCCTGGTTCTCCTAGGAGCCCTTCGAGTGTCTTCCCCCAGTCCCTCACTTTGCGGGCTTCCGGGCAAAGGTGGGGGTTGGGCTGGAAAAGCAGGTAGCATCTAGTGCCTCACCATGGACAGGGGAGGTAATTAGCGATATTCCCCCTGCCAGGGAACACCTGTGACACCAGGCAGCTGCGTGGAGGGCGGCCCCGAACCTCACACACACAGTCACCCGTGTTCCGGAATTCTGAGTGTGGGGGTTTCCGTCTTCTGTCTGCAGCACCCGGGTTCTCCCAGGAGCCCTTCGAGATTCTTCCCCCAGTCCCTCCCAGTGCGGGATGCCGGGGAAAGGCGGGGGTTGGGCTGGAAAAGCAGGTAGCATCTAGTGCCTCACCATGGACAGGGGAGGTAATTAGCGGAATTCCCCCTGCGAAGGAACACCTATGACACCAGGAAGCTGCGTGGAGGGCGGCCCCGAACCTCCCCCACCCAGTCAGCCGTGTTCCGGAATTCTGAGTGTGGGGAGTTTCCGTCTTCTGTCTGCAGCACCAGGGATCTCCTAGGAGCCCTTCGAGTGTGTTCCCCGAGTCCCTCCCAGTGCGGGCTGCCGGGGTAAGGAGGGGGTTTGTCTGGAAACGCAGGTAGCATCTAGTGCCTCCCCATGGACAGGGGAGGTAATTAGCGGACTTCCCCCTGCGAGGGAACACCTGTGACACCAGGAAGCTGCGTGGAGGGCAGCCCTAAACCTCACCCACACAGTCAACCGTGTTCCGGAATTCTGAGTGTGGGGAGGTTCCGTCTTCTGTCTGCAGCACCCGGGTTCTCCTAGGAGCCTTTCGAGTGTCTTCCCCGAGTCCCTCCCAGTGCGGGCTGCCGGGGAAATGCGGGGGTTGCGCTGGAAACTCAGGTACCATCTAGTGCCTCCCCATGGACAGGGGAGGTAATTAGCGGTCTTCCCCCTGCCAGGGAACACCTGTGACACCAGGCAGCTGCGTGGAGGGCGGCCCCGAACCTCACCCACACAGTCACCCGTGTTCCGGAATTCTGAGTGTGGGGGGGTTCCGTCTCTGTCTGCAGCACCCGGGTTCTCCTAGGAGCCCTTCGAGATTCTTCCCCCAGTCCCTCCCATTGCGGGCTGCCGGGGAAAGGCGGGGGTTGGGCTGGAAAAGCAGGTAGCATCTAGTGCCTCCCCATGGACAAGGGAGGTATTAGCGGACTTCCGCCTGCCAGGGAACACCTGTGATATCAGGCAGCTGCGTGGGGGGCGGCCCCAAACCTCCCCCACCCCATTCGGCCGTCGGTTCCGGAATTCTCAGTGTGGCGAGGTTCCGTCCTCTGTCCTGCAGCGCCTGGGATCTCCGAGGAGCCCTCCGCGTGGCTTCCCAGAGTGTCTTCCAGTGCGGGATCCCGGGAAATGAAAGGGGTTGCGCTGGAAAATTCAGGTAGAATCAAGTGTCTCCCCCTGGACAGATCAGGTAATTAGCTTACTTCCCCCTGCCAGTGAACACCTGTGACACCAGGCAGCTGCGAAGAGGGCGGCCCGAAACCCTCCCACACCCACTCGGACGCTTTCCAGAATTCTGAGGGTGGCAAGGTTCTGTCCTCTGTCTGCAGTGTCTGGGATCTCCTAGTGTCTTCCACAAGTGTCCCCTAGTGCTTGCTGCCGGGAAAGGCGGGGGTTGGGCTGGAAATGCAGGAAGCATCTAGTGCCTCCCCCTGCACAATTCAGGTAATTAGTGGAGTCCCACTGCCAGGGAACACCTGTGACACCAGGCAGCTGCGAGGAGGGGAGGCCCCAATCATCCCCCACCACTCGGGCCGCGTTCTGGAATTCTCAGTGTGGCGAGGTTCCGTCCTCAGTTTGCAGCGCCTGGGATCTCCTAGGAGCCCTCCGCATATCTTCCCCGAGTGTATCGTATTGCGGGCTGCCAGGGAAAGGAGGGGGTTGGGCTTGAAATGCAGGTAGAATCTAGTGCCTCCCCCTGGACTGATGAGGTAATTAGCGGACTTCCGCCTGCCAGGGAACACTGTGATATCAGGCAGCTGCGTGGGGGGCGGCCCCAAACCTCCCCCACCCATTCGGCCGTGTTCCGGAATTCTCAGTGTGGCGAGGTTCCGTCCTCTGTCTGCAGCGCCTGGGATCTCCGAGGAGCCCTCCGCGTGGCTTCCCAGAGTGTCTTCCAGTGCGGGATCCCGGGGAAATGAAAGGGGTTGCGCTGGAAATTCAGGTAGAATCAAGTGTCTCCCCCTGGACAGATCAGGTAATTAGCTTACTTCCCCCTGCCAGTGAACACCTGTGACACCAGGCAGCTGCGAAGAGGGCGGCCCGAAACCTACCACACCCACTCGGACGCTTTCCAGAATTCTGAGGGTGGCAAGGTTCTGTCCTCTGTCTGCAGTGTCTGGGATCTCCTAGTGTCTTCCACAAGTGTCCCCTAGTGCTTGCTGCCGGGAAAGGCGGGGGTTGGCCTGGAAATGCAGGAAGCATCTAGTGCCTCCCCCTGCACAATTCAGGTAATTAGCGGAATTCCCCCTGCCAGGGAACATCTGTGACACAAGGCAGCTGCATGGAGGCCGGCCCAAACCTCCCCCACCCACTCGGCCGCATTCTGGAATTCTGAGTGTGGGGAGGTTCCGTCCTCTCTTTGCGGCGTAGGATCTCCTAGGAGCCCTCCGCGTGTCTTCCCCTAGTGTCTCCTAGTGCGGGCTGCGGGTGAAATGCGGGGTTTGGGCTGGAAATACAGGTAGCATCTAGTGCCTCCACCTGCACATATCAGGTAATTAGCGGAATTCCCCCTGCCAAGGAACACCTGTGACACCAGGCAGCTTTGTGGAGAGCGGCCCCAAACCTCCCCCTCCCTCTCGGCAGCGTTCCGGAATTCTTAGTGTGGCGAGGTTCCGTCCTCTGTCTGCAGCGCTTGGGATCTCCTAGGAGCCCTCCGCGTGTCTTCCCCGAGTGTCTCCTAGTGCGCGCTGGCGGGGAATGGCGGGGGTTGGGCTGGAAATGCAGTAGTAGCATCTAGTGCCTCACACTGGACAGATAAGGTAATTAGCGGAAATCCCCCTTCATGGGAACACCTGTGACACCACGCATCTGTGTGGAGTGCGGCCCCAAACCTCCCCACCCACTCGGCAGCGTTCCGAAATTCTGATTGTGGCGAGGTTCCGTCCTCTGTCTGCGGCGATTGGAATCTCCTAGGAACCCTCTGCTTGTCTTCCCCGAATGACAAATATGCGGGTTGCCAGGGAAAGGCTGGGGTTGTGCTGGAAATTCTGGTAGCATCTAGTGCCACCCCCTGGACAGATGAGGTAAATAGCCGACTTCCCCCTGACTGGGAATAACTGTGAAACCAGGCATCTGTGTGAAGAGCAGCCCCAAACATCCCCCACAAACTCGGGCGCGTTCCGGAATTCTGAGTGTTGCGAGGTTCCGTCCTCTGTCTGCAGCGCCTGGGATCTCCTAGGAGCCCTCCGCGTGGCTTCCCAGAGTGTCTCCCAGTGCGGGCTCCTGGGGAAATGAGAGGGGTTGGGCTGGAAATTCAGGTAGCATCTAGTGCCTCCCCCTGCACAGTTCAGGTAATCAGCGGAATTTCCCCTGCCAGGGAACACCTGTGACACCAGGCAGCTTTGTGGGGAGTGGCCCCAAACCTCCCCCTCCCTCTCGGCCGCGTTCCGGAATTCTGAGTGTGGCGAGGTTCCGTCCTCTGTCTGCAGCGCTTGGGATCTCCTAGGAGCCCTCCGCGTGTCTTCCCCGAGTGTCTCCTAGTGCGGGCTGCCGGGGAAAGGCGGGGGTTGACCTGGAAATGCAGGTAGCATCTAGTGCCTCGCCCTGGACAGATAAGGTAATTAGCGGACATCGCCCTTCATGGAACACCTTGTGACACCACGCATCTGTGTGAAGGGTGCCCCAAAACTCCCCCTCCCTCTGGGCCGCGTTCCGGAATTCTGAGAGTGGCGAGGTTCCGTCCTTTGTCTGCAGCGCTTGGGATCTCCTAGGAGCCCTCCGCGTGTCTTCCCTGAGTGTCTCCTACTGCGGGCTGCCGGGGAAAGGCGGGGGTTGGCCTGGAAATGAAGGTAGCATCTAGTACCTCACCCTGGACAGATAAGGTAATTAGCGGACATCCCTCTTCATGGGAACTACTGTGACACCACGCATCTGTGTGAAGGGCGGCCGCAAACCTCCCCACCCACTCGGCAGCGTTCCAAAATTCTGATTGTGGCAAGGTTCCGTCCTCTGTCTGCGGCGCTTGGAATCTCCTAGGATCCCTCTGCTTGTCTTCCCCGAGTGTCAATTATGCGGGATGCCGGGGAAAGGCTGGGGTTGTGCTGGAAATTCTGGTAGTATCTAGTGCCTCCCCCTGCAACAGATGAGGTAAATAGCGGACTTCCCCCTGCCAGGGAACACCTGTGACACCAGGCATCTGTGTGGAGAGCAGCCCCAAACATCCCCCAGAAACTCTGCCGCGTTCCGGAATTCTGAGAGTGGCGAGGTTCCGTCCTCTGTCTGCAGTGACTGGGATCACCTAGGAGCCCTCGGTGTGTCTTTCCCGAGTGTCTCCTAGTGCGGGCTGCCGGGGAAATGCGGGGGTTGGGCTGGAAATGCAGGTAGCATCTAGTGCCTCCCCCTGCACAGATCAGGAAATTAGATGACTTCCCCCTGCCAGGGAACACCTGTGACATCAGGCAGCTGCGAGGAGGGCGGCCCCAAACCTCCCCGAACCACTCGGCCGTGTTCCGGAATTCTCAGTGTGGCGAGGTTCCGTCCTCTGTCTGCAGCGCCTGGGATCTCCTAGGACCCATCCGCGTGGCTTCCCAGAGTGACTCTTATGCGAACTGCCGGGGAAAGTCGGGGGTTGTGCTGGAAAACCAGGTAGCATCTAGGGCCTCCCCCTGGACAGATGAGGTAATTAGCGGACATCCCCCTTCATGGGAACACCTGTGACAACACGCATTTGTGTGGAGGGCGGCTCCAAACCTCCCCACCCACTCGGCAGCGTTCCGAAATTCTGATTGTAGCGAGGTTCCGTCCTCTGTCTGCGGCGTTTGGAATCTCCTAGGAACCCTCTGCTTGTCTTCCCCGAGTGACAAATATGCGGGTTGCCGGGGAAAGTCTGGGGTTATGCTGGAAATTCTGGTAGCATCTAGTGCCTCCCCCTGCACAGATCAGGTAATTAGCAGACTTCCCCCTACCGGGGAACACCTGTGACACCAGGCATCTGTGTGGAAATCAGCCCCAAACATCCCCCAACCACTCGGACGCGTTCCGGATTTCTGAGAGTGGCGAGTTTCCGTCCTCAGTCTGCAGGGTCTGGGATCAACTAGGAGTCCTCCGCGTGTCTTCCTCAAGTGTCTCTTAATGCGGGCTGCCAGGGAAAGGCGGGGGTTGGGCTGGAAATGCAGGTAGCATCTAGTGCCTCCCCCTGCAATATTCAGGTAATTAGCGGACTTCCCCCTGACAGGGAACACCTGTGACACCAGGCAGCTGCGTGTAGGGCGGCCCCAAACATCCCCCACAAACTCGGGCGCGTTCCGGAATTCTGAGTGTGGCGAGGTTCCGTCCTCTGTCTGCAGCGCCTGGGATCACCTAGGAGCCCTCGGCGTGTCTTCCCCGAGTGTCTCCTAGTGCGGGCTGCCACGGAAAGGCGGGGGTTGGGATGGAAATGCAGGTAGCATCTAGTGCCTCCCCCTGCACAGATCAGGTAATTAGCGGAATTCCCCCTGACAGGGAACACCTGTGACACCAGGCAGCTGCGTGGAGGGCGGCCCCAAACCTCCCCCACCCACTCGGCCGCGTTCTGGAATTCTGAGTGTGGGGAGGTTCCGTCCTCTGTTTGCGGCGTTGGAACTCCTAGGAGCCCTCCGCTTGTCTTCCCCGAATTTCTCTTAGTGCGTGCTGCCAGGGAAAAAGCGGGGGTTGGGCTGGAAATTCTGGTAGCATCTAGTGCCTCCCCCTGGACAGATGAGGAAATTAGCGGACTTCATCCTGCCAGGGAACACCTGTGACACCAGGAAGCTGCGTGGAGGGCGGCCCAATACCTCTCCCACACAGTCAGCCGTGTTCCGGAATTCTGAGTGTGGGGAGGTTCTGTCTTCTGTCTGCAGCACCCGGGATCTCCTAGGAGCCCTTCGAGTGTCTTCCCCGAGTCCCTCCCATTGCGGGCTGCCGGGGAAAGGCGGGGGTTGGACTGGAAACGCAGGTAGCATCTAGTGCCTCCCATGGACAGGGGAGGTAATTAGCGGACTTCCCCCTGCCAGGGAACACCTGTGACACCAGGCAGCTGCGTGGAGGGCGGCCCCGAAACTACCCCACACAGTCAGCCGTGTTCCGGAATTCTGAGTGTGGGGAGGTTCCGTCTTCTGTCTGCAGCACCCGGGATCTCCTAGTAGCCCTTCGAGAATCTTCCCCGAGTCCTTCCCACTGCGGGCTGCCGGGGAAAGGCGGGGGTTGTGCTGGAAACGCAGGTAGCATCTAGTGCCTCCCCATGGACAGGGTTGGTAATTAGCGGACTTCCCCTTGCGAGGGAACACCTGTGACACCAGGAAGCTGCGTGGAGGGCGGCTCTAAACCTCACCCACACAGTCACCCGTGTTCCGGAATTCTGAGTGTGGGGAGGTTCCGTCTTCTGTCTGCAGCACCCGGGATCTCCTAGGAGCCCTTCGAGTGTCTTCCTCGAGTCCCTCCCAGTGCGGCTACCGGGGAAAGGAGGGTGTTGGGCTGGAAAAGCAGCTAGCATCTAGTGCCTCCACCTGGAGAGGGGAGGTAATTAGCGGACTTCCCCCTGCCAGGGAACACCTGTATCACCAGGAAGCTGCGTGGAGGGCGGC
Organism: Camelus ferus; assembly: GCF_009834535.1. Lineage (NCBI taxonomy): Eukaryota > Metazoa > Chordata > Mammalia > Artiodactyla > Camelidae > Camelus > Camelus ferus. The sequence continues at coordinate 10,063 of NW_022587716.1, forward strand.
CCTAAACCTCCCCCACACAGTCAGCCGTGTTCCGGAATTCTGAGTGTGGGGAGGTTCCGTCTTCTGTCTGCAGCACCCGGGATCTCCTAGGAGCCCTTCGAGTGTCTTCCCCGAGTCCCTCACAGTGCGGGCTGCCGGGGAAAGGCGGGGGTTCGACTGGAAACGCAGGTAGCATCTAGTGCCTCCCCATGGACAGGGGAGGTATTTAGCGAACTTCCCCCTGCCAGGGAACACCTGTGACAGCAAACAGCTGCGTGGAGTGCGGCCCCGAACCTCCCCCACACAGTCAGCCGTGTTCCGGAATTCTGAGTGTGGGGAGGTTCCGTCTTCTGTCTGCAGCAACCGGGATCTCCTAGGAGCAATTCGAGTGTCTTCCACGATTCCCTCCCAGTGCGGGCTGCCGGGGAAATGCGGGGGTTTGGCTGGAAACGCAGGTAGAATCTATTGCCTCCTCTTGGACAGCGGAGGAAATTAGCGGAATTCCCCCTGCCAGGGAACCGCATGTGACACCAGGCAGCTGCGTGGAGGGCGGCCCCGAACCTCCCGAACACAGTCAGCCGTGTTCCGGAATTCTGAGTGTGGGGAGGTTCCGTCTTCTGTCTGCAGCACCCGGGATCTCCTAGGAGACATTAGAGTGTCTTCCCCGAGTCCCTTCCACTGCGGGCTGCCTGGGAAATGCGGTGGTTGGACTGGAAACGCAGGTAGCATCTAGTGCCTCCCCATGGACAGGGGAGGTAATTAGCGGACTTCCCCTTGCGAGGAACACCTGTGACACCAGGAAGCTGCGTGGAGGGCGGCCCTAAACCTCACCCACACAGTCACCCGTGTTCCGGAATTCTGAGTGTGGGGAGGTTCCGTCTTCTGTCTGCAGCACCCGGGATCTCCTAGGAGCCGTTCGAGTGTCTTCCTCGAGTCCCTCCCAGTGCGGGCTGAAGGGGAATGGCGGGGGTTGGGCTGGAATCGCAGGTAGCATCTAGTGCCTCCCCCTGGACAGGGGAGGTAATTAGCGGATTTCCCTCTGCCAGGGAACACCTGTGACACCAGGAAGCTGCGTGGAGTGCGGCCCCGAACTTCCCCCACACAGTCACCCGTATTTCGGAATTCTGAGTGTGGGGAGGTTCCGTCTTCTGTCTGCAGCACCCGGGATCTCCTAGGAGCCCTTCGAGTGTCTTCCCCGACACCCTCCCGTTGCGAGCTTCCGGGGAAAAGCTGGGGTTGGGCTAGAAACGCAGGTAGTATCTAGTGCCTCCCCATGGACAGGGGAGGTAATTAGCGGACTTCCCCTTGCGAGGGAACACCTGTGAGACCAGGAAGCTGCGTGGAGTGCCGCCCGAAACTTCACCCACACAGTCACCCGTGTTCCGGAATTCTGAGTGTGGGGAGGTTCCGTCTTCTGTCTGCAGCACCCGGGATCTCCTAGGAGCCCTTCGAGTGTGTTCCCCGAGTCCATCCCAGTGCGGGCGGCCGGGGATAGGCGGGGGTTGGGCTGGAAACGCAGGTAGCATCTAGTGCCTCCCCATGGACAGGGTAGGTAATTAGCGGATTTCCACCTGCCAGTGAACTCCTGTGACACCATGCAGCTTCGTGGAGTGCGGCCCAAAACCTCCCCCACACAGTCAGCCGTGTTCCGGAATTCTGAGTGTGGGGAGGTTTCGTCTTCTGTCTGCAGCACCCGGGATCTCCTAGGAGCCCTTCGAGTGTCTTCCCCGAGTCCCTCCCATTGCGGGCTGCCGGGGAAAGGCGGGGGTTGGTCTGGAAACGCAGGTAGCATCTAGTGCCTCCCCATGGACAGGGAAGGTAATTAGCGGACTTCCCCCTGCGAGGGAACACCTGTGACACCAGGCAGCTGCGTGGATGGCGGCCCCGAACCTCCCCCACACAGTCAGACGTGTTCCGGAATTCTGAGTGTGGGGAGGTTCCGTCTTCTGTCTGCAGCACCCGGGATCTCCTAGAAGCCCTTCGAGTGTCTTCCCCGAGTCCCTCCTAGTGCGGACTGCCGGGGAAAAGCGGGGGTAGGGCTGGAAACGCAGGTAGTATCTTCTGCCTCCGCATGGACATGGGATGTATTTAGCGGAATTCCCCTTGCGAGGGAACACCTGTGACACCAAGAAGCTGCGTGGAGTGCGGCCCTAAACCTCACCCACACAGTCAGACGTGTTCCGGAATTCTGAGTGTGTGGAGGTTCCGTCTTCTGTCTGCAGCACCCGGGATCTCCTAGGAGCCCTTCGAGTGTCTTCATCGAGTCCCTCCCAGTGCGGCTACCGGGGAAAGGCGGGTGTTGGACTGGAAACGCAGGTAGCATCTAGTGCCTCCCCATGGACAGGGGAGGTATTTAGCGAACTTCCCCCTGCCAGGGAACACCTGTGACACCAGGCAGCTGCGTGGAGGGCGGCACCAAACCTCCCCACCCACTCGGCAGCGTTCCGAAATTCTGATTGTGGCGAGGTTCCGTCCTCTGTCTGCGGCGTTTGGAATCTCCTAGGAACCCACTGCTTGTCTTCCCCGAGTGACAAATATGCGGGTTGCCGGGGAAATTCTGGGTTATGCTGAAAAATCTGGTAGCATCTAGTGCCTCCCCCTGGACTGATGAGGTAAATAGCGGACTTCCTCCTGCCTGGGAAGAACTGTGAAACCAGGCATCTGTGTGGAGTGCAGCCCCAAACATCCCCCACAAACTCGGGCGCGTTCCGGAATTCTGAGTGTGGCGAGGTTCCATCCTCTGTCTGCAGCACCCGGGATCTCCTAGGAGCCCTTCGATTGTCTTCCCCGAGTCCCTCCCAGTGCGGGCTGCAGGGGAAAGGCGGGGGTTGGTCTGGAAACGCAGGTAGCATCTAGTGCCTCCCCATGGACAGGGAAGGTAATTAGCGGACTTCCCCCTGCGAGGGAACACCTGTGACACCAGGCAGCTGCGTGGAGGGCGGCCCCGAACCTCCCCCACACAGTCAGACGTGTTCCGGGATTCTAAGTGTGGGGAGGTTCCGTCTTCTGTCTGCAGCACCCGGGATCTCCTAGAAGCCCTTCGAGTGTCTTCCCCGAGTCCCTCCTAGTGCGGACTGCCGGGGAAAAGCGGGGGTAGGGCTGGAAACGCAGGTAGTTTCTTCTGCCTCCGCATGGACATCGGAGGTATTTAGCGGAATTCCCCTTGCGAGGGAACACCTGTGACACCAAGAAGCTGCGTGGAGTGCGTCCCTAAACCTCACCCACACAGTCAGACGTGTTCCGGAATTCTGAGTGTGTGGAGGTTCCGTCTTCTGTCTGCAGCACCCGGGATCTCCTAGGAGCCCTTCGAGTGTCTTCATCGAGTCCCTCCCAGTGCGGCTACCGGGGAAAGGCGGGTGTTGGGCTGGAAACGCAGGTAGCATCTAGTGCCTTCCCATGGACAGGGGAGGTATTTAGAGAACTTCCCCCTGCAGGGAACACCTGTGACACCAGGCAGCTGCGTGGAGGGCGGCACCAAACCTCCCCAACCCACTCGGCAGCGTTCCGAAATTCTGATTGTGGCGAGGTTCCGTCCTCTGTCTGCGGCGTTTGGAATCTCCTAGTAACCCTCTGCTTGTCTTCCCCGAGTGACAAATATGCGGGTTGCCGGGGAAATTCTGGGTTATGCTGGAAAATCTGGGAGCATCTAGTGCCTCCCCCTGGAAAGATGAGGTAAATAGCGGACTTCCCCCTGCCTGGGAAGAACTGATGAACCAGGCATCTGTGTGGAGTGCAGCCCCAAACATCCCCCACAAACTCGGGCGCGTTCCGGAATTCTGAGTGTGGCGAGGTTCCATCCTCTGTCTGCAGCGCCTGGGATCACTTAGGAGCCCTCGGCGTGTCTTCCCCGAGTGTCTCCTAGGGCGGGCTGCCGGGGAAAGGCGGGGGGTTGGGCTGGAAATGCAGGTAGCATCTAGAGCCTCCACCTGCACAGATCAGGTAATTAGCAGAATTCCCCCTGCCGGGGAACACCTGTGACACCAGGCAGCTGTGTGGAAATCAGCCCCAAACATCCCCAACCACTCGGCCGCGTTCCGGAATTCTGAGAGTGGCGAGGTTCCGTCCTCTGTCTGCAGTGTCTGGGATCACCTAGGAGTCCTCCGCGTGTCTTCCTCAAGTGTCTCTTAGTGCGGGCTGCCGGGGAAAGGCGGGGGTTGGGCTGGAAATGCAGGTAGCATCTAGTGCCTCCCCCTGCACAGATCAGGAAATTAGATGACTTTCCCCTGCCAGGGAACACCTGTGACATCAGGCAGCTGCGAGGAGGGCGGCCCCAAACCTCCCCCAACCACTCGGCCGCGTTCCGGAATTCTCAGTGTGGCGAGGTTCCGTCCTCTGTCTGCAGCGCCTGGGATCGCTTAGGAGCCCTCCGCGTGGCTTCCCAGAGTGTCACCCAGTGCGGGATCCCGGGGAAATGAGAGGGGTTGCGCTGGAAATTCAGGTAGAATCAAGTGCCTCCCCCTGTACAGATCAGGTAATTAGCTGAATTCCCCCTACCAGGGAACACCTGTGACACCAGGCATCTGTGTGGAGGGCGGCCCCAAACCTCCCACACCCTCACGGGTGTGTTCCGGAATTCTGAGTGTGGCGAGGTTTCGTCCTCTGTCTGCAGAGCCTGGGATCTCCTAGGAGCCCTCTCGTGTCTTCCCAGAGTGACTCTTATGCGAACTGCCGGGGAAATTCGGGGGTTGTGCTGGAAAACCAGGTAGCATCTAGGGCCTCCCCCTGGACAGATGAGGTAATTAGCGGACTTCCCCTGCCAGGGAACACCTGTGACAACAGGCAGTTGCGTGGAGGGCGGCTCCAAACCTCCCCCACCCCCTCGGGCCGCGTTCTGGATTCCTGAGTGTGCGGAGGTTCCGTCTTCTGTTTGCGGCACCTGGGATCTACTAGGAGCCCTCCGCATGTCTTCCCCTAGTGTCTCCTAGTGCGGGCTGCCGGTGAAATGCGGGGTTTGGGCTGGAAATGCAGGTAGCATCTAGTGCCTCCACCTGCACATATCAGGTAATTAGCGGAATTCCCCCTGTCAAGGAACACCTGTGACACCAGGCAGCTTTGTGGAGAGCGGCCCCAAACCTCCCCTTCCCTCTCGGCCGCGTTCCGGAATTCTGAGTGTGGCGAGGATCCGTCCTCTGTATGCAGCGCTTGGGATCTCCTAGGAGCCCTCCGCGTGTCTTCCCCGAGTGTCTCTTAGTGCAGGCTGGTGGGGAAAACGGGGGTTGGGCTGGAAATGCAGTAGCATCTAGTGCCTCACACTGGACAGATAAAGTAATTAGCGGACATCCCCCTTCATGGGAACACCTGTGACAACACGCATCTGTGTGGAGGGCGGCACCAAAACTCCCCACCCTCTCGGCAGCGTTCCGAAATTCTGATTGTGGCGAGGTTCCGTCCTCTGTCTGCGGCGTTTGGAATCTCCTAGGAACCCTCTGCTTGTCTTCCCCGAGTGACAAATATGCGGGTTGCCGGGGAAAGGCTGGGGTTATGCTGGAAATTCTGGTAGCATCTAGTGCCTCCCCCTGGACAGATGAGGTAAATAGCCGACTTCCCCCTGCCTGGGAGGAACTGTGAAACCAGGCACCTGTGTGGAGAGCAGCCCCAAACATCCCCCACAAACTCGGGCGCGTTCCGCAATTCTGAGTGTGGCGAGGTTCCGTCCTCTGTCAGCAGCGCCTGGGATCACCTAGGAGCCCTCGGCGTGTCTTCCCCGAGTGTCTCCTAGGGCGGGCTGCCGGGGAAAGGCGGGGGTTGGGCTGGAAATGCAGGTAGCATCTAGTGCCTCCCCCTGCACAGATCAGGTAATTAGCAGACTTCCCCCTGCCGGGGAACACCTGTGACACCAGGCAGCTGTGTGGAAATCAGCCCCAAACATCCCCCAACCACTCGGCAGCGTTCCGGAATTCTGAGAGTGGCGAGGTTCCGTCCTCTGTCTGCAGCGTCTGGGATCACCTAGGAGTCCTCCGTGTGTCTTACTCAAGTGTTTCTTAGTGCGGGCTGCCGGGGAAAGGCGGGGGTTGGGCTGGAAATGCAGGTAGCATCTAGTGCCTCCCCCTGCAATATTCAGGTAATTAGCGGACTTCCCCCTGACAGGGTACACCTGTGACATCAGGCAGCTGCGTGGAGGGCGGCCCCAAACATCCCCCACAAACTCGGGCGCGTTCCGGAATTCTGAGTGTGGCAAGGTTCCGTCCTCTGTCTGCAGCGCCTGGGATCACCTAGGAGCCATCGGCGTGTCTTCCCTGAGTGTCTCCTAGTGCGGGCTGCCGCGGAAAGGCGGGGGTTGGGCTGGAAATGCAGGTAGCATCAAGTGCCTCCCCCTGCACATATCAGGTAATTAGCGGACTTCCCCCTGACAGGGGACACCTGTGACACCAGGCAGCTGCGTGGAGGGCGGCCCCAAACCTCCCCCACCCACTCGGCCGCGTTCTGGAATTCTGAGTGTGGGGAGGTTCCGTCCTCTGTTTGCGGCGTTGGAACTCCTTGGAGCCCTCCGCTTGTCTTCCCCGAATTTCTCTTAGTGCGTGCTGCCCGGGAAAAAGCGGGGGTTGGGCTGGAAATTCTGGTAGCATCTAGTGCCTCCCCCTGGACAGATGAGGAAATTAGCGGACTTCATCCTGCCAAGGAACACATGTGACACCAGGCAGCTGTTTGGAGGGCGGCCCCAAATTTCCCCCAAACACTCGGCCGCGTTCCGGAATTCTGATTGTGGCGAGGTTCCTTACTCTGTCTGCAGCGATTGGAATCTCCTAGGTACCCTCTGCCTGTCTTCCCCGAGTGACAATTATACGGGTTAACGGGGAAATGCTGGGGTTTTGCTGGAAATTCTGGTATCATCTAGTGCCTCCCCCTGGACAGATGAGTTAATTAGCGGTCTTCCCCCTGCCAGGGAACACCTGTGACACCAGACAGCTGCGTGGAGTTCGGATCCAAACCTCCCCCCCCCACTCGGGCGCGTTGCGGAATTCTGAGTGTGGCGAGGTTCCGTCCTCAGTTAAAAGAGACTGGGATCTCCTAGGAGCCCTCCGCGTGTCTTCCCCGACTGTCTCCTAGTGCGGGCTGCCTGGGAAACGCAGGGGTTGGACTGGAAATGCAGGTAGCATCTAGGTCCTCCCCCTGGACAGATGAGGTATTTAGCGTACTTCCCCCTTCCAGGGAAAACCTGTGAAACCAGGCAGCTGCGTGGAGGTCGAATACAAACAACCCCCTCCTACTCGGGCGCGTTCCGGAATTCTGAGTGTGGCGAGGTTCCGTCCTCTGTCTGCAGCGCCTGGGATCTCCTAGGAGCCCTCCGCGTGGCTTCCCAGAGTGTCTCCCAGTGCGGGATCCCGGGGAAATGAGAGGGGTTGCGCTGGAAATTCAGGTAGAATCAAGTGTCTCCCCCTGGACAGATCAGGTAATTAGCTGACTTCCCCCTGCCAGGGAACACCTGTGACAACATGCAGCTGCGTGGAGGGCGGCCCCAAAACTCCCCCACCCACTCGGACGCTTTCCAGAATTCTGAGGGTGGCAAGGTTCAGTCCTCTGTCTGCAGAGTCTGGGATCTCCTAGTGTCTTCCACAAGTGTCTCCTAGTGCTTGCTGCCGGGGAAAGCCGGGGGTGGGACTGGAAAGGCAGGTAGCATCTAGTGCCTCCCCCTGGTCTGATGAGGTAATTAGCGGACTTCCCCCTGCCAGGGAACACTTGTGACACCAGGCAGCTGCGTGGATGGCGGCCCCAAACCTCCCCCAACCTTGCGGCCGCTTTCCGGAATTCTGAGTGTGGCAAGGTTCCGTCCTCTGTCTGCAGCGCCTGGGATCTCCTAGGAGCCCTCCGCATGTCTTCCCCTATTGCCCTCTTATGCGAACTGCCAGGGAAAGTCGGGGGGTTGGGCTGGAAACACAGGTAGCATCTAGTGCCACCCCCTGGACAGATGAGGTAATTAGCGGAATTCCCCCTGCCAGGCAACACCTGTGACAACAGGCAGCTGCGTGGAGGGCGGCCCCAACCACCACAACCCACTCGGCCGCGTTCTGGAATCCTGAGATTGGGGAGGTTCCCGTCCTATGTTTGCGGCACCTGGGATCTCCTAGGAGCCTTCCGCGTGTCTTCCCCGAGTATCTCGTAGTGCGGTCTGCCGGGGAAATGTGGGTTTTGGGCTGGAAATGCAGGTAGCATCTAGTGCCTCCCCCTGGAAAGATGAGGTAATTAGCGGACTTCCCCCTGCCAGGGAACACCTGTGACACCAGGCAGCTGCGAGGAGGGAGGCCCCAAGCCTCCCTCACCCACTCGGCCGCGTTCTGGAATTCTGAGTGTCGGGAGGTTCCGTCTTCAGTTTGCGGCGCCTGGGATCTCCTAGGAGCCCTCCGCGTATCTTCCCCGAGGTGTATCGTATTGCGGGCTGCCAGGGAAAGGAGGGGGTTGGGCTTGAAATGCAGGTAGAATCTAGTGCCTCCCCCTGGACTGATGAGGTAATTAGCGGACTTCTGCCTGCCAGGGAACACCTGTGATATCAGGCAGCTGCGTTGGTGGCGGCCCCAAACCTCCCCCACCCATTCGGCCGTGTTCCGGAATTCTCAGTGTGGCGAGGTTCCGTCCTCTGTCTGCAGCACCTGGGATCTCCGAGGAGCCCTCCGCGTGGCTTCCCAGAGTGTCTCCCAGTGCGGGATCCCGGGGAAATGAAAGGGGTTGCGCTGGAAATTCAGGTAGAATCAAGTGTCTCCCCCTGGACAGATCAGGTAATTAGCTGACTTCCCACTGCCAGGGAACACCTGTGACACCAGGCAGCTGTGAAGAGGGCGGCCCGAAACCTCCCACACCCACTCGGACGCTTTCCAGAATTCTGAGGGTGGCAAGGTTCTGTCCTCTGTCTGCAGTGTCTGGGATCTCCTAGTGTCTTCCACAAGTGTCCCCTAGTGCTTGCTGCTGGGAAAGGCGGGGGTTGGGCTGGAAATGCAGGAAGCATCTAGTGCCTCCCCCTGCACAATTCAGGTAATTAGTGGAGTCCCCCTGCCAGGGAACACCTGTGACACCAGGCAGCTGCGAGGAGGGAGGCCCCAAGCCTCCCCCACCCACTCGGCCGCGTTCTGGAATTCTCAGTGTGGCGAGGTTCCGTCCTCAGTTTGCAGCGCCTGGGATCTCCTAGGAGCCCTCCGCATATCTTCCCCGAGTGTATCGTATTGCGGGCTGCCAGGGAAAGGAGGGGGTTGGGCTTGAAATGCAGGTAGAATCTAGTGCCTCCCCCTGGACTGATGAGGTAATTAGCGGACTTCCGCCTGCCAGGGAACACCTGTGATATCAGGCAGCTGCGTGGGGGGCGGCCCCAAACCTCCCCCACCCATTCGGCCGTGTTCCGGAATTCTCAGTGTGGCGAGGTTCCGTCCTCTGTCTGCAGCGCCTGGGATCTCCGAGGAGCCCTCCGCGTGGCTTCCCAGAGTGTCTTCCAGTGCGGGATCCCGGGGAAATGAAAGGGGTTGCGCTGGAAATTCAGGTAGAATCAAGTGTCTCCCCTGGACAGATCAGGTAATTAGCTTACTTCCCCCTGCCAGTGAACACCTGTGACACCAGGCAGCTGCGAAGAGGGCGGCCCGAAACCTACCACACCCACTCGGACGCTTTCCAGAATTCTGAGGGTGGCAAGGTTCTGTCCTCTGTCTGCAGTGTCTGGGATCTCCTAGTGTCTTCCACAAGTGTCCCCTAGTGCTTGCTGCCGGGAAAGGCGGGGGTTGGCCTGGAAATGCAGGAAGCATCTAGTGCCTCCCCCTGCACAATTCAGGTAATTAGCGGAATTCCCCCTGCCAGGGAACATCTGTGACACAAGGCAGCTGCATGGAGGCCGGCCCCAAACCTCCCCCACCCACTCGGCCGCATTCTGGAATTCTGAGTGTGGGGAGGTTCCGTCCTCTCTTTGCGGCGTAGGATCTCCTAGGAGCCCTCCGCGTGTCTTCCCCTAGTGTCTCCTAGTGCGGGCTGCGGGTGAAATGCGGGGTTTGGGCTGGAAATACAGGTAGCATCTAGTGCCTCCACCTGCACATATCAGGTAATTAGCGGAATTCCCCCTGCCAAGGAACACCTGTGACACCAGGCAGCTTTGTGGAGAGCGGCCCCAAACCTCCCCCTCCCTCTCGGCAGCGTTCCGGAATTCTTAGAGTGGCGAGGTTCCGTCCTCTGTCTGCAGTGCTTGGGATCTCCTAGGAGCCCTCCGCGTGTCTTCCCCGAGTGTCTCCTAGTGCGCGCTGGCGGGGAAAGGCGGGGGTTGGGCTGGAAATGCAGTAGCATCTAGTGCCTCACACTGGACAGATAAGGTAATTAGCGGAAATCCCCCTTCATGGGAACACCTGTGACACCACGCATCTGTGTGGAGTGCGGCCCCAAACCTCCCCACCCACTCGGCAGCGTTCCGAAATTCTGATTGTGGCGAGGTTCCGTCCTCTGTCTGCGGCGATTGGAATCTCCTAGGAACCCTCTGCTTGTCTTCCCCGAATGACAAATATGCGGGTTGCCGGGGAAAGGCTGGGGTTGTGCTGGAAATTCTGGTAGCATCTAGTGCCACCCCCTGGACAGATGAGGTAAATAGCCGACTTCCCCCTGACTGGGAATAACTGTGAAACCAGGCATCTGTGTGAAGAGCAGCCCCAAACATCCCCCACAAACTCGGGCGCGTTCCGGAATTCTGAGTGTTGCGAGGTTCCGTCCTCTGTCTGCAGCGCCTGGGATCTCCTAGGAGCCCTCCGCGTGGCTTCCCAGAGTGTCTCCCAGTGCGGGCTCCTGGGGAAATGAGAGGGGTTGGGCTGGAAATTCAGGTAGCATCTAGTGCCTCCCCCTGCACAGTTCAGGTAATCAGCGGAATTTCCCCTGCCAGGGAACACCTGTGACACCAGGCAGCTTTGTGGGGAGTGGCCCCAAACCTCCCCCTCCCTCTCGGCCGCGTTCCGGAATTCTGAGTGTGGCGAGGTTCCGTCCTCTGTCTGCAGCGCTTGGGATCTCCTAGGAGCCCTCCGCGTGTCTTCCCCGAGTGTCTCCTAGTGCGGGCTGCCGGGGAAAGGCGGGGGTTGGCCTGGAAATGCAGGTAGCATCTAGTGCCTCGCCCTGGACAGATAAGGTAATTAGCGGACATCGCCCTTCATGGGAACACCTGTGACACCACGCATCTGTGTGGAGGGTGCCCCAAAACTCCCCCTCCCTCTGGGCCGCGTTCCGGAATTCTGAGAGTGGCGAGGTTCCGTCCTTTGTCTGCAGCGCTTGGGATCTCCTAGGAGCCCTCCGCGTGTCTTCCCTGAGTGTCTCCTAGTGCGGGCTGCCGGGGAAAGGCGGGGGTTGGCCTGGAAATGAAGGTAGCATCTAGTACCTCACCCTGGACAGATAAGGTAATTAGCAGACATCCCTCTTCATGGGAACTACTGTGACACCACGCATCTGTGTGAAGGGCGGCCGCAAACCTCCCCACCCACTCGGCAGCGTTCCAAAATTCTGATTGTGGCAAGGTTCCGTCCTCTGTCTGCGGCGCTTGGAATCTCCTAGGATCCCTCTGCTTGTCTTCCCCGAGTGTCAATTATGCGGGATGCCGGGGAAAGGCTGGGGTTGTGCTGGAAATTCTGGTAGTATCTAGTGCCTCCCACTGCACAGATGAGGTAAATAGCGGACTTCCCCCTGCGAGGGAAGAACTGTGACACCAGGCATCTGTGTGGAGAGCAGCCCCAAACATCCCCCAGAAACTCTGCCGCGTTCCGGAATTCTGAGAGTGGCGAGGTTCCGTCCTCTGTCTGCAGTGACTGGGATCACCTAGGAGCCCTCGGTGTGTCTTTCCCGAGTGTCTCCTAGTGCGGGCTGCCGGGGAAATGCGGGGGTTGTGCTGGAAAACCAGGTAGCATCTAGGGCCTCCCCCTGGACAGATGAGGTAATTAGCGGACATCCCCCTTCATGGGAACACCTGTGACAACACGCATCTGTGTGGAGGACGGCCCCAAACCTCCCCACCCACTCGGCAGCGTTCCGAAATTCTGATTGTAGCGAGGTTCCGTCCTCTGTCTGCGGCGTTTGGAATCTCCTAGGAACCCTCTGCTTGTCTTCCCCGAGTGACAAATATGCGGGTTGCCGGGGAAAGGCTGGGGATATGCTGGAAATTCTGGTAGCATCTAATGCCTCCCCCTGCACAGATCAGGTAATTAGCAGACTTCCCCCTACCGGGGAACACCTGTGACACCAGGCATCTGTGTGGAAATCAGCCCCAAACATCCCCCAACCACTCGGACGCGTTCCGGATTTCTGAGAGTGGCGAGTTTCCGTCCTCTGTCTGCAGGGTCTGGGATCAACTAGGAGTCCTCCGCGTGTCTTCCTCAAGTGTCTCTTAGTGCGGGCTGCCAGGGAAAGGCGGGGGTTGGGCTGGAAATGCAGGTAGCATCTAGTGCCTCCCCCTGGACAGATGAGGAAATTAGCGGACTTCATCCTGCCAAGGAACACATGTGACACCAGGCAGCTGTTTGGAGGGCGGCCCCAAATTTCCCCCAAACACTCGGCCGCGTTCCGGAATTCTGATTGTGGCGAGGTTCCGTACTCTGTCTGCAGCGATTGGAATCTCCTAGGTACCCTCTGCTTGTCTTCCCCGAGTGACAATTATACGGGTTAACGGGGAAATGCTGGGGTTTTGCTGGAAATTCTGGTATCATCTAGTGCCTCCCCCTGGACAGATGAGGTAATTAGCGGTCTTCCCCCTGCCAGGGAACACCTGTGACACCAGACAGCTGCGTGGAGTTCGGATCCAAACCTCCCCCCCCACTCGGGCGCGTTGCGGAATTCTGAGTGTGGCGAGGTTCCGTCCTCAGTTAAAAGAGACTGGGATCTCCTAGGAGCCCTCCGCGTGTCTTCCCCGACTGTCTCCTAGTGCGGGCTGCCTGGGAAACGCAGGGGTTGGACTGGAAATGCAGGTAGCATCTAGGTCCTCCCCCTGGACAGATGAGGTATTTAGCGTAATTCCCCCTTCCAGGGAAAACCTGTGAAACCAGGCAGCTGCGTGGAGGTCGAATACAAACAACCCCCACCCACTCGGGCGCGTTCCGGAATTCTGAGTGTGGCGAGGTTCCGTCCTCTGTCTGCAGCGCCTGGGATCTCCTAGGAGTCCTCCGCGTGGCTTCCCAGAGTGTCTCCCAGTGCGGGATCCCGGGGAAATGAGAGGGGTTGCGCTGGAAATTCAGGTAGAATCAAGTGTCTCCCCCTGGACAGATCAGGTAATTAGCTGACTTCCCCCTGCCAGGGAACACCTGTGACAACATGCAGCTGCGTGGAGGGCGGCCCCAAACCTCCCCCACCCACTCGGACGCTTTCCAGAATTCTGAGGGTGGCAAGGTTCAGTCCTCTGTCTGCAGAGTCTGGGATCTCCTAGTGTCTTCCACAAGTGTCTCCTAGTGCTTGCTGCCGGGGAAAGCCGGGGGTGGGGCTGGAAAGGCAGGTAGCATCTAGTGCCTCCCCCTGGTCTGATGAGGTAATTAGCGGACTTCCCCCTGCCAGGGAACACTTGTGACACCAGGCAGCTGCGTGGATGGCGGCCCCAAACCTCCCCCAACCTTTCGGCCGCTTTCCGGAATTCTGAGTGTGGCAAGGTTCCGTCCTCTGTCTGCAGCGCCTGGGATCTCCTAGGAGCCCTCCGCATGTCTTCCCCTATTGCCTCTTATGCGAACTGCCAGGGAAAGTCGGGGGTTGGGCTGGAAACACAGGTAGCATCTAGTGCCACCCCCTGGACAGATGAGGTAATTAGCGGAATTCCCCCTGCCAGGGAACACTTGAGACACCAGGCAGCTGCGTGGAGGGCGGCCCCAAACCTCCCCCATCCACACGGGCGTGTTCCGGAATTCGGAGTGTGGCGAGGTTCCGTCCTATGTCTGCAGTGCCTGGGATCCCTATGAGCCCTCCGATTGTCTTCCCCGAGTGACTCTTATGCGAACTGCCGGGGAAAGTCGTGGGTTGAGCTGGAAATACAGGTAGCATCTAGGGCCTCCCCCTGGACAGATGAGGTAATTACCGGACTTCCCCCTGCCAGGCAACACCTGTGACAACAGGCAGCTGCGTGGAGGGCGGCCCCAAACCACCACAACCCACTCGGCCGCGTTCTGGAATCCTGAGATTGGGGAGGTTCCGTCCTATGTTTGCGGCACCTGGGATCTCCTAGGAACCTTCCGCGTGTCTTCCCCGAGTATCTCGTAGTGCGGTCTGCCGGGGAAATGTGGGTTTTGGGCTGGAAATGCAGGTAGCATCTAGTGCCTCCCCCTGGAAAGATGAGGTAATTAGCGGACTTCCCCCTGCCAGGGAACAACTGTGACACCAGGCTGCTGTGTGAAAGCAGCCCCAAACATCCCCCAACCACTCGGCCGCGTTCCGGAATTCTGAGTGTGGCGAGGTTCCGTCCTCTGTCTGCAGAACCTGGGATCACCTAGGAGCCCTCCGCGTGTCTTCCCCGAGTGTCCCGTAGTGCGGTCTGCTGGGGAAAGGCGGGGGTTTTGCTGGAAATGCAGGTAGCATCTAGTGCCTCCAGCTGCACAGATCAGGTAATTAGCGGAGTTCACCCTGCCAGGGAACACCTGTGACACCAGGCAGCTGCGAGGAGGGAGGCCCCAAGCCTCCCCCACCCACTCGGCCGCGTTCTGGAATTCTGAGTGTGGGGAGGTTCCGTCTTCAGTTTGCGGCGCCTGGGATCTCCTAGAAGCCCTCCGCGTATCTTCCCCGAGTGTATCGTATTGCGGGCTGCCAGGGAAAGGAGGGGGTTGGGCTTGAAATGCAGGTAGAATCTAGTGCCTCCCCCTGGACTGATGAGGTAATTAGCGGACTTCTGCCTGCCAGGGAACACCTGTGATATCAGGCAGCTGCGTTGGTGGCGGCCCCAAACCTCCCCCACCCATTCGGCCGTGTTCCGGAATTCTCAGTGTGGCGAGGTTCCGTCCTCTGTCTGCAGCGCCTGGGATCTCCGAGGAGCCCTCCGCGTGGCTTCCCAGAGTGTCTTCCAGTGCGGGATCCCGGGGAAATGAAAGGGGTTGCGCTGGAAATTCAGGTAGAATCAAGTGTCTCCCCCTGGACAGATCAGGTAATTAGCTGACTTCCCACTGCAAAGGAACACCTGTGACACCAGGCAGCTGTGAAGAGGGCGGCCCGAAACCTCCCACAGCCACTCGGACGCTTTCCAGAATTCTGAGGGTGGCAAGGTTCTGTCCTCTGTCTGCAGTGTCTGGGATCTCCTAGTGTCTTCCACAAGTGTCCCCTAGTGCTTGCTGCCGGGAAAGGCGGGGGTTGGGCTGGAAATGCAGGAAGCATCTAGTGCCTCCCCCTGCACAATTCAGGTAATTAGTGGAGTCCCCCTGCCAGGGAACACCTGTGACACCAGGCAGCTGCGAGGAGGGAGGCCCCAAGCATCCCCCACCCACTCGGCCGCGTTCTGGAATTCTCAGTGTGGCGAGGTTCCGTCCTCAGTTTGCAGCGCCTGGGATCTCCTAGGAGCCCTCCGCATATCTTCCCCGAGTGTATCGTATTGCGGGCTGCCAGGGAAAGGAAGGGGTTGGGCTTGAAATGCAGGTAGAATCTAGTGCCTCCCCCTGGACTGATGAGGTAATTAGCGGACTTCCGCCTGCCAGGGAACACCTGTGATATCAGGCAGCTGCCTGGGGGGCGGCCCCAAACCTCCCCCACCCATTCGGCCGTGTTCCGGAATTCTCAGTGTGGCGAGGTTCCGTCCTCTGTCTGCAGCGCCTAGGATCTCCGAGGAGCCCTCCGCGTGGCTTCCCAGAGTGTCTTCCAGTGCGGGATCCCGGGGAAATGAAAGGGGTTGCGCTGGAAATTCAGGTAGAATCAAGTGTCTCCCCCTGGACAGATCAGGTAATTAGCTTACTTCCCCCTGCCAGTGAACACCTGTGACACCAGGCAGCTGCGAAGAGGGCGGCCCGAAACCTACCACACCCACTCGGACGCTTTCCAGAATTCTGAGGGTGGCAAGGTTCTGTCCTCTGTCTGCAGTGTCTGGGATCTCCTAGTGTCTTCCACAAGTGTCCCCTAGTGCTTGCTGCCGGGAAAGGCGGGGGTTGGCCTGGAAATGCAGGAAGCATCTAGTGCCTCCCCCTGCACAATTCAGGTAATTAGCGGAATTCCCCCTGCCAGGGAACATCTGTGACACAAGGCAGCTGCATGGAGGCCGGCCCCAAACCTCCCCCACCCACTCGGCCGCATTCTGGAATTCTGAGTGTGGGGAGGTTCCGTCCTCTCTTTGCGGCGTAGGATCTCCTAGGAGCCCTCCGCGTGTCTTCCCCTAGTGTCTCCTAGTGCGGGCTGCGGGTGAAATGCGGGGTTTGGGCTGGAAATACAGGTAGCATCTAGTGCCTCCACCTGCACATATCAGGTAATTAGCGGAAATCCCCCTGCCAAGGAACACCTGTGACACCAGGCAGCTTTGTGGAGAGCGGCCCCAAACCTCCCCCTCCCTCTCGGCAGCGTTCCGGAATTCTTAGTGTGGCGAGGTTCCGTCCTCTGTCTGCAGCGCTTGGGATCTCCTAGGAGCCCTCCGCGTGTCTTCCCCGAGTGTCTCCTAGTGCGCGCTGGCGGGGAAAGGCGGGGGTTGGGCTGGAAATGCAGTAGCATCTAGTGCCTCACACTGGACAGATAAGGTAATTAGCGGAAATCCCCCTTCATGGGAACACCTGTGACACCACGCATCTGTGTGGAGTGCGGCCCCAAACCTCCCCACCCACTCGGCAGCGTTCCGAAATTCTGATTGTGGCGAGGTTCCGTCCTCTGTCTGCGGCGATTGGAATCTCCTAGGAACCCTCTGCTTGTCTTCCCCGAATGACAAATATGCGGGTTGCCGGGGAAAGGCTGGGGTTGTGCTGGAAATTCTGGTAGCATCTAGTGCCACCCCCTGGACAGATGAGGTAAATAGCCGACTTCCCCCTGACTGGGAATAACTGTGAAACCAGGCATCTGTGTGAAGAGCAGCCCGAAACATCCCCCACAAACTCGGGCGCGTTCCGGAATTCTGAGTGTTGCGAGGTTCCGTCCTCTGTCTGCAGCGCCTGGGATCTCCTAGGAGCCCTCCGCGTGGCTTCCCAGAGTGTCTCCCAGTGCGGGCTCCCGGGGAAATGAGAGGAGTTGGGCTGGAAATTCAGGTAGCATCTAGTGCCTCCCCCTGCACAGTTCAGGTAATCAGCGGAATTTCCCCTGCCAGGGAACACCTGTGACACCAGGCAGCTTTGTGGGGAGTGGCCCCAAACCTCCCCCTCCCTCTCGGCCGCGTTCCGGAATTCTGAGTGTGGCGAGGTTCCGTCCTCTGTCTGCAGAGCTTGGGATCTCCTAGGAGCCCTCCGCGTGTCTTCCCCGAGTGTCTCCTAGTGCGGGCTGCCGGGGAAAGGCGGGGGTTGGCCTGGAAATGCAGGTAGCATCTAGTGCCTCGCCCTGGACAGATAAGGTAATTAGCGGACATCGCCCTTCATGGGAACACCTGTGACACCACGCATCTGTGTGGAGGGTGCCCCAAAACTCCCCCTCCCTCTGGGCCGCGTTCCGGAATTCTGAGAGTGGCGAGGTTCCGTCCTTTGTCTGCAGCGCTTGGGATCTCCTAGGAGCCCTCCACGTGTCTTCCCTGAGTGTCTCCTAGTGCGGGCTGCCAGGGAAAGGCGGGGGTTGGCCTGGAAATGAAGGTAGCATCTAGTACCTCACCCTGGACAGATAAGGTAATTAGCGGACATCCCTCTTCATGGGAACTACTGTGACACCACGCATCTGTGTGAAGGGCGGCCGCAAACCTCCCCACCCACTCGGCAGCGTTCCAAAATTCTGATTGTGGCAAGGTTCCGTCCTCTGTCTGCGGCGCTTGGAATCTCCTAGGATCCCTCTGCTTGTCTTCCCCGAGTGTCAATTATGCGGGATGCCGGGGAAAGGCTGGGGTTGTGCTGGAAATTCTGGTAGTATCTAGTGCCTCCCCCTGCACAGATGAGGTAAATAGCGGACTTCCCCCTGCGAGGGAAGAACTGTGACACCAGGCATCTGTGTGGAGAGCAGCCCCAAACATCCCCCAGAAACTCTGCCGCGTTCCGGAATTCTGAGAGTGGCGAGGTTCCGTCCTCTGTCTGCAGTGACTGGGATCACCTAGGAGCCCTCGGTGTGTCTTTCCCGAGTGTCTCCTAGTGCGGGCTGCCGGGGAAATGCGGGGGTTGGGCTGGAAATGCAGGTAGCATCTAGTGCCTCCCCCTGCACAGATCAGGAAATTAGATGACTTCCCCCTGCCAGGGAACACCTGTGACATCAGGCAGCTGCGAGGAGGGCGGCCCCAAACCTCCCCGAACCACTCGGCCGTGTTCCGGAATTCTCAGTGTGGCGAGGTTCCGTCCTCTGTCTGCAGCGCCTGGGATCTCCTAGGACCCATCCGCGTGGCTTCCCAGAGTGACTCTTATGCGAACTGCCGGGGAAAGTCGGGGGTTGTGCTGGAAAACCAGGTAGCATCTAGGGCTTCCCCCTGGACAGATGAGGTAATTAGCGGACATCCCCCTTCATGGGAACACCTGTGACAACACGCATCTGTGTGGAGGGCGGCCCCAAACCTCCCCACCCACTCGGCAGCGTTCCGAAATTCTGATTGTAGCGAGGTTCCGTCCTCTGTCTGCGGCGTTTGGAATCTCCTAGGAACCCTCTGCTTGTCTTCCCC
Organism: Camelus ferus; assembly: GCF_009834535.1. NCBI lineage: Eukaryota > Metazoa > Chordata > Mammalia > Artiodactyla > Camelidae > Camelus > Camelus ferus. Next base: position 28,685 of record NW_022587716.1, read on the forward strand.
GAGTGACAAATATGCGGGTTGCCGGGGAAAGGCTGGGGTTATGCTGGAAATTCTGGTAGCATCTAGTGCCTCCCCCTGCACAGATCAGGTAATTAGCAAACTTCCCCCTACCGGGGAACACCTGTGACACCAGGCATCTGTGTGGAAATCAGCCCCAAACATCCCCCAACCACTCGGACGCGTTCCGGATTTCTGAGAGTTGCGAGTTTCCGTCCTCTGTCTGCAGGGTCTGGGATCAACTAGGAGTCCTCCGCGTGTCTTCCTCAAGTGTCTCTTAGTGCGGGCTGCCAGGGAAAGGCGGGGGTTGGGCTGGAAATGCAGGTAGCATCTAGTGCCTCCCCCTGCAATATTCAGGTAATTAGCGGACTTCCCCCTGACAGGGAACACCTGTGACACCAGGCAGCTGCGTGTAGGGCGGCCCCAAAAATCCCCCACAAACTCGGGCGCGTTCCGGAATTCTGAGTGTGGCGAGGTTCCGTCCTCTGTCTGCAGCGCCTGGGATCACATAGGAGCCCTCGGCGTGTCTTCCCCGAGTGTCTCCTAGTGCGGGCTGCCACGGAAAGGCGGGGGTTGGGATGGAAATGCAGGTAGCATCTAGTGCCTCCCCCTGTACAGATCAGGTAATTAGCGGACTTCCCCCTGACAGGGAACACCTGTGACACCAGGCAGCTGCGTCAGGCGGCCCCAAACCTCCCCCTCCCACTCGGCCGCGTTCTGGAATTCTGAGTGTGGGGAGGTTCCGACCTCTGTTTGCGGCGTTGAAACTCCTAGGAGCCCTCCGCTTGTCTTCCCCGAATTTCTCTTAGTGCGTGCTGCCAGGGAAAAAGCGGGGGTTGGGCTGGAAATTCTGGTAGCATCTAGTGCCTCCCCCTGGACAGATGAGGAAATTAGCGGACTTCATCCTGCCAGGGAACACATGTGACACCCGGCAGTTGTTTGGAGGGCGGCCCCAAACTTCCCCCAAACACTCGGCCGCGTTCCGGAATTCTGATTGTGGCGAGGTTCCGTCCTCAGTTAAAAGAGACTGGGATCTCCTAGGAGCCCTCCGCGTGTCTTCGCCGACTGTCTCCTAGTGCGGGCTGCCTGGGAAACGCAGGGGTTGGACTGGAAATGCAGGTAGCATCTAGGTCCTCCCCCTGGACAGATGAGGTAATTAGCGTACTTCCCCCTTCCAGGGAAAACCTGTGAAACCAGGCAGCTGCGTGGAGGGCGGATACAAACAACCCCCACCCACTCGGGCGCGTTCCGGAATTCTGAGTGTGGCGAGGTTCCGTCCTCTGTCTGCAGCGCCTGGGATCACATAGGAGCCCTCCGCGTGGCTTCCCAGAGTGTCCCCCAGTGCGGGATCCCGGGGAAATGAGAGGGGTTGCGCTGGAAATTCATGTAGAATCAAGTGTCTCCCCCTGGACAGATCAGGTAATTAGCTGACTTCCCCCTGCCAGGGAACACCTGTGACACCAGGCAGCTGCGAAGGGGGCCGCCCCAAACCTCCCCCACCCACTCGGACGCTTTCCAGAATTCTGAGGGTGGCAAGGTTCAGTCCTCTGTCTGCAGTGTCTGGGATCTCCTAGTGTCTTCCACAAGTGTCTCCTAGTGCTTGCTGCCGGGGAAAGCCGGGGGTGGGGCTGGAAACGCAGGTAGCATCTAGTGCCTCCCCCTGGTCTGATGAGGTAATTAGCGGACTTCCCCCTGCCAGGGAACACCTGTGACACCAGGCAGCTGCGTGGATGGCGGCCCCAAACCTCCCCCAACCTTTCGGCCGCTTTCCGGAATTCTGAGTGTGGCAAGGTTCCGTCCACTGTCTGCAGCGCCTGGGATCTCCTAGGAGCCCTCTGCGTGTCTTCCCCTATTGCCTGTTATGCGAACTGCCGGGGAAAGTCGGGGGTTGGGCTGGAAACACAGGTAGCATCTAGTGCCACCACCTGGACAGATGAGGTAATTAGCGGAATTCCCCCTGCCAGGGAACACTTGAGACAACAGGCAGCTGCGTGGAAGGCGGCCCAAAACCACCCCCACCCACTCGGCCGCGTTCTGGAATCCTGAGATTGGGGAGGTTCCGTCCTCTGTTTGCGGCACCTGGGATTTCCTAGGAGCCTTCCGCGGGTCTTCCCCGAGTATCTCGTAGTGCGGTCTGCCGGATAAATGTGGGTTTTGGGCTGGAAATGCAGGTAGCATCTAGTGCCTCCCCCTGGAAAGATAAGGTAATTAGCGGACTTCCCCCTGCCAGGGAACAACTGTGACACCAGGCTGCTGTGTGAAAGCAGCCCCAAACATCCCCCAACCACTCGGCCGCGTTCCGGAATTCTCAGTGTGGCGAGGTTCCGTCCTCTCTCTGCAGCGCCTGGGATCACCTAGGAGCCCTCCGCGTGTCTTCCCTGAGTGTCCCGTAGTGCGGGCTGCCGGGGAAAGTCGGAGGTTGTGCTGGAAATGCAGGTAGCATCTAGTGCCTCCAGCTGCACAGATCAGGTAATTAGCTGAGTTCCCCCTGCCAGGGAACACCTGTGACACCAGGCAGTTTCGTGGAGGGAGGACCCAAGGTGCCACCACCCACTCGGACGCTTTCCAGAATTCTGAGGGTGGCAAGGTTCAGTCCTCTGACTACAGTGTCTGGGATCTCCTAGTGTCTTCCACAAGTGTGTCCTAGTGCTTGCTTCCGGGGAAAGCCGGGAGTGGGGCTGGAAACGCAGGTAGCATCTAGTGCCTCCCCCTGGTCTGATGAGGTAATTAGCGGACTTCCCCCTGCCAGGGAACACCTGTGACACCAGGCAGCTGCGAGGATGGCGGCCCCAATCCTCCCCCAACCTTTCGGCCGCTTTCCGGAATTCTGAGTGTGGCAAGGTTCCGTCCCCTGTCTGCAGCGCCTGGGATCTCCTAGGAGCCCTCCGCGTGCCTTCCCCGAATGTCCCGTAGTGCGGGCTGCCGGGGAAAAGCGGGGGTTGTGCTGGAAATGCAGGTAGCATCTAGTTCCTCCAGCTGCACTGATCAGGTAATTAGCGGACTTCCCCCTTCATGGGAACACGTGTGACACCACGCATCTGTGTGGAGGGCGGCCCCAAACCTCCCCACCCACTCGGCAGCGTTCCGAATTTCTGATTGTGGCGAGGTTCCGTCCTCTGTCTCCGGCGTTTGGAATCTCCTAGGAACCCTCTGCTTGTCTTCCCCGAGTGACAAATATGCAGGTTGCCGGGGAAAGGCTGGGGTTGTGCTGGAAATTCTGGTAGCATCTAGTGCCTCCCCCTGGACAGATGAGGTAAATAGCGGACTTCCCCCTGCCTGGGAAGAACTGTGAAACCAGGCATCTGTGTGGAGAGCAGCCCCAAACATCCCCCAGAAACTCGGCCGCGTTCCAGAATTCTGAGAGTGGCGAGGTTCCGTCATCTGTCTGCAGCGCCTGGGATCACCTAGTAGCCCTCCGCTTGTCTTCCCCTGTTGCCTGTTATGCGAAATGCCGGGGAAAGTCGGGGGTTGGGCTGGAAACACAGGTAGAATCTAGTGCCTACCCCTGGAAAGATGAGGAAATTAGCGGACTTCCCCCTGCCACGGAACACCTGTGACAACAGGCAGCTGCGTGGTGTGCGGCCCCAAACTTCCCCCAAAAACTCGGCCGCGTTACGGAATTCTGAGTGTGGCGAGGTTCCGTCCTCTGTCTGCAGCGCCTGGGGTCTCTTTGGAGAACCCCGAGTGTCTTCCCCGAGTGTCTCCTAGTGCCGGCGCCCGGGGAAAAGCGGGGGTTGGGCTGGAAATGCAGTAGCATCTAGTGCCTCACACTGGACAGATAAGGTAATTAGCGGAAATCCCCCTTCATGGGAACACATGTGACACCACGCATCTGTGTGGAGGGCGGCCACAAACTTCCCACCCACTCGGCAGCGTTCCGAAATTCTGATTGTGGCGAGGTTCCGTCCTCTGTCTGCAGCGCCTGGGATCTCCTAGGAGCCCTCCGCTAGGCTTCCCAGAGTGTCTCCCAGTGCGGGCTCCCGGGGAAATGAGAGGGTTTGGGCTGGAAATTCAGGTAGCATCTAGTGCCTCCCCCTGCACAGTTCAGGTAATTAGCGGAATTCCCCCTGCCAGGGAACACCTGTGACACCAGGCAGCTTTGTGGGGAGCGGCCCCAAACCTCCCCCTCCCTCTCGGCCGCGTTCCGGAATTCTGAGTGTGGCGAGGTTCCGTCCTCTGTCTGCAGCGCTTGGGATCTCCTAGGAGCCCTCCGCGTGTCTTCGCCGAGTGTCTCCTAGTGCGGGCTGCCGGGGAAAGGCGGGGGTTGGCCTGGAAATTCAGGTAGCATCTAGTGCCTCACCCTGGACAGATAAGGTAATTAGCGGACATCCCCCATCATGGGAACACCTGTGACACCACGCATCTGTTTGGAGGGTGCCCCAAAACTCCCCCTCCCTCTGGGCCGCGTTCCGGAATTCTGAGTGTGGCGATATCCGTCCTCTGTCTGCAGCGCTTGGGATCTCCTAGGAGCCCTCCGCGTGGCTTCCCAGAGTGTCTCCCAGTGCGGTCTCCCGGGGAAATGAGAGGGGTTTGGCTTGAAATTCAGGTAGCATCTAGTCCCTCCCCCGGCACATATCAGGTAATTAGCGGAATTCCCCATGCCAGGGAACACCTGTGACACCAGGCAGCTGTGTGGAAAGCGGCCCCAAACCTCCCCCACCCACTCGGCCGCGTTCCGGAATTCTGATTGTGGCGAGGTTCCGTCCTCGGTCTGCAGTGCCTAGGATCTCCTTGGAGCCCTCCACGTGTCTTCCGGGATTGACTCCTAGTTCCGCCTGCAGGGGAAAAGCGGGGGTTGGGCTGGAAATGCAGGTAGCATATAGTGCCTCCCCCTGGACAGGGGAGGTAATTAGCGGAATTCCCCCAGGTAGGGAACACCTGAGACACCATGCAGCTGCGTGGAGGGCGGCCCCAAACCTCCCCAACCCACTCGGCCGTGTTCTGGATTTCTGAGTATGGCGAGGATCCGTCCTCTGTCTGCAGCGCCTGGAATCTCCTAGGAGCCCTCGGCGTGTCTTCCCCGAGTGTCTCCTAGTGCGGGCTGCCTTGGAAAGTCGGGGGTGGGCTGGAAATGCAGGTAGCATCTAGTGCCTCCCCCAGGTCTGATGAGGTAATTAGCGGACTTCCCCCTGCCAGGGAACAACTGTGACACCAGGCAGCTGCTTGGATGGCGGCCCAAAACCTCCCCACCCACTCGGCAGCGTTCCGAAATTCTGATTGTGGCGAGGTTCCGTCATCTGTCTGCGGCGTTTGGAATCTCCTAGGAACCCTCTGCTTGTCTTCCCCGAGTGACAAATATGCGGGTTGCCGGGGAAAGCCTGGTGTTGTGCTGGAAATTCTGGTAGCATCTAGTGCCTCCCCCTGGACAGATGAGGTAAATAGCGGACTTCCCCTGCCTGGGAAGAACTGTGAAACCAGGCATCTGTGTGGAGAGCAGCCCCAACATCCCCCACAAACTCGGGCGCGTTCCGGAATTCTGATTGTGGCGAGGTTCCGTCCTCTGTCTGCAGCGCCTGGGATCACCTAGGAGCCCTCGGCGTGTCTTCCCCGAGTGTCTCCTAGTGCGGGCTGCCGGGGAAAGACGGGGGTTGGGCTGGAAATGCAGGTAGCATCTAGTGCCTCCCCCTGCACAGATCAGGTAATTAGCAGACTTCCCCCTGCCAGGGAACACCTGTGACTTCCGGCAGCTGCGAGGTGGGCGGCCCCAAACCTCCCCCACCCACTCGGCCGCGTTCCGGAATTCTGATTGTGGCGAGGTTCCGTCCTCTGTCTGCAACGCCTGGGATCTCCTTGGAGCCCTCCACGTGTCTTCCGGGATTGTCTCCTAATTCCGGGTACAGGGGAAAAGCGGGGGTTGTGCTGGAAATGCAGGTAGAATCTAGTGCCTCCCCTTGCTCAGATCAGGTAATTAGCGGAATTCCCCCTGCCAGGGAACACCTGTGACACCAGGCAGGTGTGTGGAAATCAGCCCCAAACATCTCCCAACCACTCGGCCGCGTTCCGGAATTCTGAGAGTGGCGAGGTACCGTCCTCAGTCTGCAGCGTCTGGGATCACCTAGGAGCCCTCCGCGTGTCTTCCCCGAGTGTCTCCTAGTGCGGTCTGCCGGGGAAAGGCGGAGGTTGGGCTGGAAATGTAGGTAGCATCTAGTGCCTCCCCCTGCACAGATCAGGTAATTAGCAGAATTCCCCCTGCCAGGGAACACCTGTGACATCAGGCAGCTGCGAGGAGGGCGGCCCCAAAACTCCCCCACCCACTCGGTCGCGTTCCGGAATTCTCAGTGTGGCGAGGTTCCGTCCTCTGTCTGCAGCGCCTGGGATCTCCTAGGAGCCCTCCGCGGGGCTTCCCAGAGTGTCTCCCAGTGCGGGCTCCCGGGGAAATGAGAGGGCTTGGGCTGGAAATTCAGGTAGCATCTAGTGCTTCCCCCTGCACATATCAGGTAATTAGCGGAATTCCCCATGCCAGGGAACACCTGTGACACCAGGCAGCTGTGTGGAAAGCGGCCCCAAACCTCCCCCACCCACTCGGCCGCGTTCCGGAATTCTGATTGTGGCGAGGTTCCGTCCTCTGTCTGCAGCGCCTGGGATCTCCTTGGAGCCCTCCATGTGTCTTCCGGGATTGTCTCCTAGTTCCGGCTGCAGGGGAAAACCGGGGGTTGGGCTGGAAATGCAGGTATCATCTAGTGCCTCCCCCTGCACATATCAGGTAATTAGCGGACTTCCCCCTGCCAGGGAACACCTGTGACACCAGGCAGCTGCGTGGAAGGCGGCCCCATACATTCCCCACAAACTCGGGCGCGTTCCGGAATTCTGAGTGTGGCGAGGTTCCGTCCTCTGTCTGCAGCGCCTGGGATCACCTAGGAGCCCTCCGCGTGTCTTCCCCGAGTGTCTCCTAGTGCGGGCTGCCGGGGAAATGCGGGGGTTTGGCTGGAAATGCAGGTAGCATCTAGTGCCTCCCCCTGGACAGATCAGGTAATTAGCACACTTCCCACTGCCAGGGAACACCTGTGACATCAGGCAGCTGCGAGGAGGGCGGCCCGAAACCTCCCCCACCCACTCGGTCGCGTTCCGGAATTCTCATTGTGGCGAGGTTCCGTCCTCTGTCTGCAGCGCCTGGGATCTCCTAGGAGCCCTCCACGTGGCTTCCCAGAGTGTCTCCCAGTGCGGGCTCCCGGGGAAATGAGAGGGGTTGGGCTGGAAATTCAGGTAGCATCTAGTGCCTCCCCCTGCACATATCAGGTAATTAGCGGAATTCCCCATGCCAGGGAACACCTGTGACACCAGGCAGCTGTGTGGAAAGCGGCCCCAAACTTCCCCCACCCACTCGGCCGCGTTCCGGAATTCTGATTGTGGCGAGGTTCCGTCCTCTGTCTGCAACGCCTGTTATCTCCTTGGAGTCCTCCATGTGTCTTTCGGGATTGTCTCCTAGTTCCGGCTACAGGGGAAAAGCGGGAGTTGGGCAGGAAATGCAGGAATCATCTAGTGCCTCCCCCTGCACAGATCAGGTAATTAGAGGAATTCCCCCTGCCAGGGAACACCTGTGACACCAGGCAGCTTTGTGTTGAGCGGCCCCAAACCTCCCCCTCCCTCTCGGCCGCGTTCCGGATTCTGAGTTTGGCGAGGTTCCGTCCTCTGTCTGCAGCGCTTGGGATCTCCTAGGAGCCCTCCACGTGTCTTCCCCGAGTGTCTCCTAGTGCGGGCTGCCGGGGAAAGGCGGGTTTGGCCTGGAAATGCAGGTAGCATCTAGTGCCTCCCCCTGGACAGATGAGGTAATTAGCTGAATTCCCCCTGCCGGGGAACAACTGTGACACCAGGCAGCTGTGTGGAAATCAGCCCCAAACATCCCCCAACCACTCGGCCGCGTTCCGGAATTCTGAGAGTGGCGAGGTTCCGTCCTCTGTCTGCAGTGTCTGGGATCACCTAGGAGTCCTCCGCGTGTCTTCCTCAAGTGTCTCTTAGTGCGGTCTGCCGGGGAAAAGTGGGGGTTGGTCTGGAAATGCAGGTAGCATCTAGTGCCTCCCCCTGCACAGATCAGGTAATTAGCAGACTTCCCCCTGCCAGGGAACACCTGTGACTTCAGGCAGCTGCGAGGTGGGCAGCCCCAAACCTCCCCCACCCACTCGGCCGCGTTCCGGAATTCTGACTGTGGCGAGGTTCCGTCCTCTGTCTGCAGTGCCTGGGATCTCCTTGGAGCCCTCCACGTGTCTTCCGGGATTGTCTCTTAGTTCCAGCTGCAGGGGAAAAGCGGGGGTTGGCATGGAAATGCAGGTAGCATCTAGTGCCTCCCCCTGCACAATTCAGGTAATTAGCGGACTTCCCCCTGACAGGGAACACCTGTGACACCAGGCAGCTGCGTGGAGGGCGGCCCCAAACGTCCCCCAACCACTCGGCCGCGTTCTGGATTTCTGAGTGTGGCGAGGTTCCGTCCTCAGTCTAAAGAGCATGGGATCTCCTAGGAGCATTCCGCGTGTCTTCCCCGAGTGTCTCTTTTTGCGGGCTGCCTGGGAAAGGCGGGGGTTGGCCTGGAAATGCAGGTAGCATCTAGTGCCTCCCCCTGGACAGATGAGGTAATTAACTGAATTCCCCCTGCCGGGGACAAATGTGACACCAGGCAGCTGTGTGGAAATCAGCCCCAAACATCCCCCACCCACTCGGCCGCTTTGTGGAATCCTGAGATTGGGGAGGTTCCGTCCTCAGTTTGCGGCACCTGGGATCTCCTAGGGGCCCTCCGCGTGTCTTCCCCGAGTATTTCGTAGTGCGGTCTGCCGGGGAAATGTGGGTTTTGGGCTGGAAATGCAGGTAGCATCTAGTGCCTCCCCCTGGACTGATGAGGTAATTAGCAGACTTCCCCCTGCCAGGGAACACCTGTGACTTCAGGCAGCTGCGAGGAGGGCGGCCCCAAACCTCCCCCACCCACTCGGCCGCGTTCCGGAATTCTGATTGTGGCGAGGTTCCGTCCTCTGTCTGCAGCGCTTGGCATCTCCTAGGAGCCCTCCGCATGTCTTCCCCGAGTGTCTCATTTTGCGGGCTGCCTTGGAAATGTGGGGGTTGGGCTGGAAAAGCAGGTAGAATCCAGTGCCTCTCCCTGGACAGATGAGATAATTAGCGGAATTCCCCCTGCCAGGGAACACTTGTGACACCAGGCAGCTGCGTGGAGGGCGGCCCCAAACCTCCCCCACCCATTCGGCCGTGTTCCGGAATTCTCAGTGTGGCGATGTTCCGTCCTCTGTCTGCAGCGCCTGGGATCTCCTAGGAGCCCTCCGCGTGGCTTCCCAGAGTGTCTCCCAGTGCGGGATCCCGGGGAAATGAGAGAGGTTGCGCTGGAAATTCAGGTAGAATCAAGTGTCTCCCCCTGGACAGATCAGGTAATTAGCTGACTTCCCCCTGCCAGGGAACACCTGTGACACCAGGCAGCTGCGAAGAGGGCGTCCCCAAACCTCCCCCACCCACTCGGACGCTTTCAAGTATTCTGAGTGTGGCAAGGTTCAGTCCTCTGCCTGCAGTGTCTGGGATCTCCTAGTGTCTTCCACAAGTGTCTCCTAGTGCTTGCTGCCGGGGAAAGGTGGGGGTGGGGCTGGAATTGCAGGTAACATCTAGTGCCTACCCCTGGAAAGATGAGGAAATTAGCGGACTTCCCCCTGCCACGGAACACCTGTGACAACAGGAAGCTGCGTAGTTTGCGGCCCCAAACTTCCCCCAACCACTCGGCCGCGTTCCGGATTTCTGATTGTGGCGAGGTTCCGTCCTCTGTCTGCAGCGCCTGGGATCTCCTAGGAGCCCTCCGCGTGTCTTCCCCGAGTGTCTCCTAGTGAGGGCTGCCGGGGAAAGGCGGGGGTTGGGCTGGAAATGCAGGAAGCATCTAGTGCCTCCCCCTGCACAATTCAGGTAATTAGCGGACTTCCCCCTGCACGGTAACACCTGTGACAACAGGCAGCTCTGTGGAGGGCGGCCCCAAACCTCCCCCAACCACTCGGCCGCATTCTGGAATTCTGAGTGTGGGGAGGTTCCGTCCTCTGTTTGCGGCGTAGGATCTCCGAGGAGCCCTCCGCGTGTCTTCCCAGAGTGACTCTTATGCGAACTGCCGGGGAAAGTCGGGGGTTGTGCTGGAAAACCAGGTAGTATCTAGGGCCTCCCCCTGGACAGATGAGGTAATTAGCGGACTTCCCCCTGCCAGGGAACACTTGTGACAACAGGCAGTTGCGTGGAGGGCGGCCCCAAACCTCCCCCACCCACTCGGCCGCGTTCTGGATTCCTGAGTGTGCGGAGGTTCCGTCTTCTGTTTGCGGCACTTGGGATCTACTAGGAGCCCTCCGCGTGTCTTCCCCGAGTATCTCGTAGTGCGGTCTGCCGGGGAAATGTGGGTTTTGGGCTGGAAATGCAGGTAGCATCTAGTGCCTCCCCCTGGACTAATGAGGTAATTAGCGGAATTCCCCCTGCCAGGGAACAACTGTGACAACAGGAAGCTGTGTGGAAAGCAGCCCCAAACATCCCCCAACCACTCGGACGCGTTCCGGAATTCTGAGTGTGGCGAGGGTCCGTCCTCTGTCTGCAGCACCTGGGATCTCCTTGGAGCCCTCCGCGTGTCTTCCCCGAGTATCTCCTAGTGCCGGCTGCCGGGGAAAAGTGGGGGTTGGGCTGGAAATGCAGGTAGCATCTAGTGCCTCCCCCTGCACAGATCAGGTAAGTAGCGGAATTCCAACTGCAAGGGAACACCTGTGACACCAGACAGCTTTGTGGGGAGCAGCCCCAAACCTCCCCATCCCTCTCGGCCGCGTTCCGGAATTCTGAGTGTGGCAAGGTTCCGTCATCTGTCTGCAGCGCCTGGGATCTCCTAGGAGCCCTCCGCGTGTCTTCCCCTAAAGCCTGTTATGCGAACTGCCGGGGAAAGTCGGGGGTTGGGCTGGAAACACAGGTAGCATCTAGTGCCACCCCCTGGACAGATGAGGTAATTAGCGGAATTCCCCCTTCCAGGGAACACTTGTGACACCAGGCAGCTGCGTGGAGGGCGGCCCCAAACCTCCCCCACCCATTCGGCCGTGTTCCGGAATTCTCAGTGTGGCGATGTTCCGTCCTCTGTCTGCAGCGCCTGGGATCTCCTAGGAGCCCTCCGCGTGGCTTCCCAGAGTGTCTCCCAGTGCGGGATCCCGGGGAAATGAGAGAGGTTGCGCTGGAAATTCAGGTAGAATCAAGTGTCTCCCCCTGGACAGATCAGGTAATTAGCTGACTTCCCCCTGCCAGGGAACACCTGTGACACCAGGCAGCTGCGAAGAGGGCGTCCCCAAACCTCCCCCACCCACTCGGACGCTTTCAAGTATTCTGAGTGTGGCAAGGTTCAGTCCTCTGCCTGCAGTGTCTGGGATCTCCTAGTGTCTTCCACAAGTGTCTCCTAGTGCTTGCTGCCGGGGAAAGGTGGGGGTGGGGCTGGAATTGCAGGTAACATCTAGTGCCTACCCCTGGAAAGATGAGGAAATTAGCGGACTTCCCCCTGCCATGGAACACCTGTGACAACAGGAAGCTGCGTAGTTTGCGGCCCCAAACTTCCCCCAACCACTCGGCCGCGTTCCGGATTTCTGATTGTGGCGAGGTTCCGTCCTCTGTCTGCAGCGCCTGGGATCTCCTAGGAGCCCTCCGCGTGTCTTCCCCGAGTGTCTCCTAGTGAGGGCTGCCGGGGAAAGGCGGGGGTTGGGCTGGAAATGCAGGAAGCATCTAGTGCCTCCCCCTGCACAATTCAGGTAATTAGCGGACTTCCCCCTGCCCGGTAACACCTGTGACAACAGGCAGCTCTGTGGAGGGCGGCCCCAAACCTCCCCCAACCACTCGGCCGCATTCTGGAATTCTGAGTGTGGGGAGGTTCCGTCCTCTGTTTGCGGCGTAGGATCTCCGAGGAGCCCTCCGCGTGTCTTCCCAGAGTGACTCTTATGCGAACTGCCGGGGAAAGTCGGGGGTTGTGCTGGAAAACCAGGTAGTATCTAGGGCCTCCCCCTGGACAGATGAGGTAATTAGCGGACTTCCCCCTGCCAGGGAACACCTGTGACAACAGGCAGTTGCGTGGAGGGCGGCCCCAAACCTCCCCCACCCACTCGGCCGCGTTCTGGATTCCTGAGTGTGCGGAGGTTCCGTCTTCTGTTTGCGGCACTTGGGATCTACTAGGAGCCCTCCGCGTGTCTTCCCCGAGTATCTCGTAGTGCGGTCTGCCGGGGAAATGTGGGTTTTGGGCTGGAAATGCAGGTAGCATCTAGTGCCTCCCCCTGGACAAATGAGGTAATTAGCGGAATTCCCCCTGCCAGGGAACAACTGTGACAACAGGAAGCTGTGTGGAAAGCAGCCCCAAACATCCCCCAACCACTCGGACGCGTTCCGGAATTCTGAGTGTGGCGAGGGTCCGTCCTCTGTCTGCAGCACCTGGGATCTCCTTGGAGCCCTCCGCGTGTCTTCCCCGAGTATCTCCTAGTGCCGGCTGCCGGGGAAAAGTGGGGGTTGGGCTGGAAATGCAGGTAGCATCTAGTGCCTCCCCCTGCACAGATCAGGTAAGTAGCGGAATTCCAACTGCAAGGGAACACCTGTGACACCAGACAGCTTTGTGGGGAGCAGCCCCAAACCTCCCCATCCCTCTCGGCCGCGTTCCGGAATTCTGAGTGTGGCAAGGTTCCGTCATCTGTCTGCAGCGCCTGGGATCTCCTAGGAGCCCTCCGCGTGTCTTCCCCTAATGCCTGTTATGCGAACTGCCGGGGAAAGTCGGGGGTTGGGCTGGAAACACAGGTAGCATCTAGTGCCACCCCCTGGACAGATGAGGTAATTAGCGGAATTCCCCCTTCCAGGGAACACTTGTGACACCAGGCAGCTGCGTGGAGGGCGGCCCCAAACCTCTCCCACCCATTCGGCCGTGTTCCGGAATTCTCAGTGTGGCGATGTTCCGTCCTCTGTCTGCAGCGCCTGGGATCTCCTAGGAGCCCTCCGCGTGGCTTCCCAGAGTGTCTCCCAGTGCGGGATCCCGGGGAAATGAGAGGGGTTGCGCTGGAAATTCAGGTAGAATCAAGTGTCTCCCCCTGGACAGATCAGGTAATTAGCTGACTTCCCCCTGCCAGGGAACACCTGTGACACCAGGCAGCTGCGAAGAGGGCGGCCCCAAACCTCCCCCACCCACTAGGACGCTTTCCAGAATTCTGAGTTTGGCAAGGTTCAGTCCTCTGCCTACAGTGTCTGGGATCTCCTAGTGACTTCCACAAGTGTCTCCTAGTGCTTGCTGCCGGGGAAAGGCGGTGGTGGGGCTGGAATTGCAGGTAACATCTAGTGCCTACCCCTGGAAAGATGAGGAAATTAGCGGACTTCCCCCTGCCACGGAACACCTGTGACAACAGGAAGCTGCGTGGTTTGCGGCCCCAAACTTCCCCCAACCACTCGGCCGCGTTCCGGAATTCTGATTGTGGCGAGGTTCCGTCCTCTGTCTGCAGCGCTTGGCATCTCCTAGGAGCCCTCCGCATGTCTTCCCCGAGTGTCTCCTTTTGCGGGCTGCCTTGGAAATGCGGGGGTTGGGCTGGAAAAGCAGGTAGAATCCAGTGCCTCTCCCTGGACAGATGAGATAATTAGCGGAATTCCGGCTGCCAGGGAAAACCTGTGACAACAGGCAGCTGCGTGGAGAGCGGTCCCAAACCTCCCCCACACACTCGGCCGCATTCCGGAATTCTCAGTGTGGCGAGGTTCCGTCCTCTGTCTGCAGCACCTGGGATCTCCTAGGAGCACTCCGCGTGTCTTCCTCGAGGGACTCTTATGCGAACTGCTGGTGAAAGTCGGGGGTTGGGCTGGAAACGCAGGTAGCATCTAGTGCCTCCCCCTGGGCAGATGAGGTAATTAGCGGAATTCCCCCTGCCAGGGAACACCTGTGACAACAGGCAGTTGCGTGGAGGGCGGCCCTAAACCTCCCCAACCCACTTGGCCGCGTTCTTGATTCCTGAGTGTGGGGAGGTTCCGTCCTCTGTTTGCGGCCCCTGGGATCTCCTAGGAGCATTCCACGTGTCTTCCCCGAGTATCTCGTAGTGCGGTCTGCCGGGGAAATGTGGGTATTGGGCTGGAAATGCAGGTAGCATCTAGTGCCCCCTCTGGACAGATGAGGTAATTAGCAGACTTCCCCCTGCCAGGGAACACCTGTGACTTCAGGCAGCTGCGAGGAGGGCGGCCCCAAACCTCCCCCACCCACTCGGCCGCGTTCCGGAATTCTGAGTGTGGCGAGGTTCCGTCCTCTGTCTGCAGCGCTTGGGATATCCTTGGAGCCCTCCACGTGTCTTCCGGGATTGTCTCCTAGTTCCGGCTGCAGGGGAAAAGCGGGGGTTGGGCTGGAAATGCAGGTAGCATCTAGTGCCTCGCCCTGCACAGATCAGGTAATTAGCGGAATTCCCCCTGCCAGGGAACACCTGTGACAACAGACAGCTTTGTGGGAAGCGGCCCCAAACATCCCCCTCCCTCTCGGCCGCGTTCCGGAATTCTGAGTGTGGCGAGGTTCCGTCATCTGTCTGCAGCGCTTGGGATCACCTAGGAGCCCTCCGCGTGTCTTCCCCGAGTGTCTCGTAGTGCGGGATGCCGGGGAAAGGCGGGGGTTGGGCTGGAAATACAGGTAGCATCTATGGCCTCCCCCTGGACAGATGAGGTAATTACCGGACTTCCCCCTGCCAGGTAACACCTGTGTCAACAGGCAGCTGCGTGGTGGGCGGCCCCAAACCACCCCCACCCACTCGGCCGCGTTGTGGAATCCTGAGATTGGGGAGGTTCCGTCCTCTGTTTGCGGCACCTGGGATCTCCTAGGAGCCCTCCGCGTGTCTTCCCCGAGTATCTCGTAGTGCGGTCTGCCTGGGAAATGTGTGTTTTGGGCTGGAAATGCAGGTAGCATCTAGTGCCTCCCCCTGGTCTGATGAGGTAATTAGCGGACTTCCCCCTGCAAGGGAACACCTGTGACACCAGGCAGCTGCGTGGATGGCGGCCCCAAACCTCCCCCAACCTTTCGGCCGCTTTCCGGAATTCTGAGTGTGGCAAGGTTCCGTCCTCTGTCTGCAGCGCCTGGGATCTCCTAGGAGCCCTCCGCGTGTCTTCCCCTAATGCCTGTTATGCGAACTGCCGGGGAAAGTCGGGGGTTGGGCTGGAAACACAGATACCATCTAGTGCCACCCCCTGGACAGATGAGGTAATTAGCGGAATTCCCCCTGCCAGGGAACACTTGTGACAACAGGCAGCTGCGTGGAGGGCGGCCCCAAACCTCCCCC
Source organism: Camelus ferus (assembly GCF_009834535.1). NCBI lineage: Eukaryota > Metazoa > Chordata > Mammalia > Artiodactyla > Camelidae > Camelus > Camelus ferus. The sequence goes on from NW_022587716.1 coordinate 43,930, forward strand.
ACCCATTCGGCCGTGTTCCGGAATTCTCAGTGTGGCGATGTTCCGTCCTCTGTCTGCAGCGCCTGGGATCTCCTAGGAGCCCTCCGCGTGGCTTTCCAGAGTGTCTCCCAGTGCGGGAACCCGGGGAAATGAGAGGGGTTGCGATGGAAATTCAGGTAGAATCAAGTGTCTCCCCCTGGACAGATGAGGTAAATAGCGGACTTCCCCCTGCCTGGGAAGAACTGTGAAACCAGGCATCTGTGTGGAGAGCAGCCCCAAAACTCCCCACTCACTCTGCAGCGTTCCGAAATTCTGATTGTGGCGAGGTTCCGTCCTCTGTCTGCGGCGTTTGGAATCTCCTTGGAACCCTCCGCGTGTCTTCCCCGAGTGTCTCCTAGTGCGGGCTGCCGGGGAAAGGCGGGGGTTGGCCTGGAAATGCAGGTAGCATCTAGTGCCTCCCACTGGACAGATGAGGTAATTAGCGGACTTCCCCCTGCTAGGGAACAACTATGACACCAGGCAGCTGTGTGGAAATCAGCCCCAAACATCCCCAACCACTCGGCCGCGTTCCGGAATTCTGAGAGTGGCGAGGTTCCGTCCTCTGTCTGCAGCGTCTGGGATCACCTAGGAGTCCGCCGCGTGTCTTCCTCAAGTGTCTCTTAGTGCGGGCTGCCGGGGAAAGGCGGGGGTTGGGCTGGAAATGCAGGTAGCATCTAGTGCCTCCCCCTGCACAGATCAGGTAATTAGCAGACTTCCCCCTGCCAGGGAACACCTGTGACTTCAGGCAGCTGCGAGGAGGGCGGCCCCAAACCTCCCCCACCCACTCGGCCGCGTTCCGGAATTCTGATTGTGGCGAGGTTCCATCCTCTGTCTGCAGCGCTTGGCATCTCCTAGGAGCCCTCCGCATGTCTTCCCCGAGTGTCTCATTTTGCGGGCTGCCTTGGAAATGTGGGGGTTGGGCTGGAAAAGCAGGTAGAATCCAGTGCCTCTCCCTGGACAGATGAGATAATTAGCGGAATTCCCCCTGCCAGGGAACACTTGTGACACCAGGCAGCTGCGTGGAGGGCGGCCCCAAACCTCCCCCACCCATTCGGCCGTGTTCCGGAATTCTCAGTGTGGCAATGTTCCGTCCTCTGTCTGCAGCGCCTGGGATCTCCTAGGAGCCCTCCGCGTGGCTTCCCAGAGTGTCTCCCAGTGCGGGATCCCGGGGAAATGAGAGAGGTTGCGCTGGAAATTCAGGTAGAATCAAGTGTCTCCCCCTGGACAGATCAGGTAATTAGCTGACTTCCCCCTGCCAGGGAACACCTGTGACACCAGGCAGCTGCGAAGAGGGCGTCCCCAAACCTCCCCCACCCACTCGGACGCTTTCAAGTATTCTGAGTGTGGCAAGGTTCAGTCCTCTGCCTGCAGTGTCTGGGATCTCCTAGTGTCTTCCACAAGTGTCTCCTAGTGCTTGCTGCCGGGGAAAGGTGGGGGTGGGGCTGGAATTGCAGGTAACATCTAGTGCCTACCCCTGGAAAGATGAGGAAATTAGCGGACTTCCCCCTGCCACGGAACACCTGTGACAACAGGAAGCTGCGTAGTTTGCGGCCCCAAACTTCCCCCAACCACTCGGCCGCGTTCCGGATTTCTGATTGTGGCGAGGTTCCGTCCTCTGTCTGCAGCGCCTGGGATCTCCTAGGAGCCCTCCGCGTGTCTTCCCCGAGTGTCTCCTAGTGAGGGCTGCCGGGGAAAGGCGGGGGTTGGGCTGGAAATGCAGGAAGCATCTAGTGCCTCCCCCTGCACAATTCAGGTAATTAGCGGACTTCCCCCTGCACGGTAACACCTGTGACAACAGGCAGCTCTGTGGAGGGCGGCCCCAAACCTCCCCCAACCACTCGGCCGCATTCTGGAATTCTGAGTGTGGGGAGGTTCCGTCCTCTGTTTGCGGCGTAGGATCTCCGAGGAGCCCTCCGCGTGTCTTCCCAGAGTGACTCTTATGCGAACTGCCGGGGAAAGTCGGGGGTTGTGCTGGAAAACCAGGTAGTATCTAGGGCCTCCCCCTGGACAGATGAGGTAATTAGCGGACTTCCCCCTGCCAGGGAACACTTGTGACAACAGGCAGTTGCGTGGAGGGCGGCCCCAAACCTCCCCCACCCACTCGGCCGCGTTCTGGATTCCTGAGTGTGCGGAGGTTCCGTCTTCTGTTTGCGGCACTTGGGATCTACTAGGAGCCCTCCGCGTGTCTTCCCCGAGTATCTCGTAGTGCGGTCTGCCGGGGAAATGTGGGTTTTGGGCTGGAAATGCAGGTAGCATCTAGTGCCTCCCCCTGGACTAATGAGGTAATTAGCGGAATTCCCCCTGCCAGGGAACAACTGTGACAACAGGAAGCTGTGTGGAAAGCAGCCCCAAACATCCCCCAACCACTCGGACGCGTTCCGGAATTCTGAGTGTGGCGAGGGTCCGTCCTCTGTCTGCAGCACCTGGGATCTCCTTGGAGCCCTCCGCGTGTCTTCCCCGAGTATCTCCTAGTGCCGGCTGCCGGGGAAAAGTGGGGGTTGGGCTGGAAATGCAGGTAGCATCTAGTGCCTCCCCCTGCACAGATCAGGTAAGTAGCGGAATTCCAACTGCAAGGGAACACCTGTGACACCAGACAGCTTTGTGGGGAGCAGCCCCAAACCTCCCCATCCCTCTCGGCCGCGTTCCGGAATTCTGAGTGTGGCAAGGTTCCGTCATCTGTCTGCAGCGCCTGGGATCTCCTAGGAGCCCTCCGCGTGTCTTCCCCTAATGCCTGTTATGCGAACTGCCGGGGAAAGTCGGGGGTTGGGCTGGAAACACAGGTAGCATCTAGTGCCACCCCCTGGACAGATGAGGTAATTAGCGGAATTCCCCCTTCCAGGGAACACTTGTGACACCAGGCAGCTGCGTGGAGGGCGGCCCCAAACCTCTCCCACCCATTCGGCCGTGTTCCGGAATTCTCAGTGTGGCGATGTTCCGTCCTCTGTCTGCAGCGCCTGGGATCTCCTAGGAGCCCTCCGCGTGGCTTCCCAGTGTGTCTCCCAGTGCGGGATCCCGGGGAAATGAGAGAGGTTGCGCTGGAAATTCAGGTAGAATCAAGTGTCTCCCCCTGGACAGATCAGGTAATTAGCTGACTTCCCCCTGCCAGGGAACACTGTGACACCAGGCAGCTGCGAAGAGGGCGTCCCCAAACCTCCCCCACCCACTCGGACGCTTTCAAGTATTCTGAGTGTGGCAAGGTTCAGTCCTCTGCCTGCAGTGTCTGTGATCTCCTAGTGTCTTCCACAAGTGTCTCCTAGTGCTTGCGTGCCGGGGAAAGGTGGGGGTGGGGCTGGAATTGCAGGTAACATCTAGTGCCTACCCCTGGAAAAGATGAGGAAATTAGCGGACTTCCCCCTGCCACGGAACACCTGTGACACAGGAAGGGGTGCGTAGTTGCGGCCCCAAACTTCCCCCAACCACTCGGCCGCGTTCCGGATTTCTGATTGTGGCGAGGTTCCGTCCTCTGTCTGCAGCGCCTGGGATCTCCTAGGAGCCCTCCGCGTGTCTTCCCCGAGTGTCTCCTAGTGAGGGCTGCCGGGGAAAGGCGGGGGTTGGGCTGGAAATGCAGGAAGCATCTAGTGCCTCCCCCTGCACAATTCAGGTAATTAGCGGACTTCCCCCTGCCCGGTAACACCTGTGACAACAGGCAGCTCTGTGGAGGGCGGCCCCAAACCTCCCCCAACCACTCGGCCGCATTCTGGAATTCTGAGTGTGGGGAGGTTCCGTCCTCTGTTTGCGGCGTAGGATCTCCGAGGAGCCCTCCGCGTGTCTTCCCAGAGTGACTCTTATGCGAACTGCCGGGGAAAGTTCGGGGGTTGTGCTGGAAAACCAGGTAGTATCTAGGGCCTCCCCCTGGACAGATGAGGTAATTAGCGGACTTCCCCCTGCCAGGGAACACCTGTGACAACAGGCAGTTGCGTGGAGGGCGGCCCCAAACCTCCCCCACCCACTCGGCCGCGTTCTGGATTCCTGAGTGTGCGGAGGTTCCGTCTTCTGTTTGCGGCACTTGGGATCTACTAGGAGCCCTCCGCGTGTCTTCCCCGAGTATCTCGTAGTGCGGTCTGCCGGGGAAATGTGGGTTTTGGGCTGGAAATGCAGGTAGCATCTAGTGCCTCCCCCTGGACAAATGAGGTAATTAGCGGAATTCCCCCTGCCAGGGAACAACTGTGACAACAGGAAGCTGTGTGGAAAGCAGCCCCAAACATCCCCCAACCACTCGGACGCGTTCCGGAATTCTGAGTGTGGCGAGGGTCCGTCCTCTGTCTGCAGCACCTGGGATCTCCTTGGAGCCCTCCGCGTGTCTTCCCCGAGTATCTCCTAGTGCCGGCTGCCGGGGAAAAGTGGGGGTTGGGCTGGAAATGCAGGTAGCATCTAGTGCCTCCCCCTGCACAGATCAGGTAAGTAGCGGAATTCCAACTGCAAGGGAACACCTGTGACACCAGACAGCTTTGTGGGGAGCAGCCCCAAACCTCCCCATCCCTCTCGGCCGCGTTCCGGAATTCTGAGTGTGGCAAGGTTCCGTCATCTGTCTGCAGCGCCTGGGATCTCCCAGGAGCCCTCCGCGTGTCTTCCCCTAATGCCTGTTATGCGAACTGCCGGGGAAAGTCGGGGGTTGGGCTGGAAACACAGGTAGCATCTAGTGCCACCCCCTGGACAGATGAGGTAATTAGCGGAATTCCCCCTTCCAGGGAACACTTGTGACACCAGGCAGCTGCGTGGAGGGCGGCCCCAAACCTCTCCCACCCATTCGGCCGTGTTCCGGAATTCTCAGTGTGGCGATGTTCCATCCTCTGTCTGCAGCGCCTGGGATCTCCTAGGAGCCCTCCGCGTGGCTTCCCAGAGTGTCTCCCAGTGCGGGATCCCGGGGAAATGAGAGAGGTTGCGCTGGAAATTCAGGTAGAATCAAGTGTCTCCCCCTGGACAGATCAGGTAATTAGCTGACTTCCCCCTGCCAGGGAACACCTGTGACACCAGGCAGCTGCGAAGAGGGCGGCCCCAAACCTCCCCCACCCACTCGGACGCTTTCCAGAATTCTGAGTTTGGCAAGGTTCAGTCCTCTGCCTACAGTGTCTGGGATCTCCTAGTGACTTCCACAAGTGTCTCCTAGTGCTTGCTGCCGGGGAAAGGCGGTGGTGGGGCTGGAATTGCAGGTAACATCTAGTGCCTACCCCTGGAAAGATGAGGAAATTAGCGGACTTCCCCCTGCCACGGAACACCTGTGACAACAGGAAGCTGCGTGGTTTGCGGCCCCAAACTTCCCCCAACCACTCGGCCGCGTTCCGGAATTCTGATTGTGGCGAGGTTCCGTCCTCTGTCTGCAGCGCTTGGCATCTCCTAGGAGCCCTCCGCATGTCTTCCCCGAGTGTCTCCTTTTGCGGGCTGCCTTGGAAATGCGGGGGTTGTGCTGGAAAAGCAGGTAGAATCCAGTGCCTCTCCCTGGACAGATGAGATAATTAGCGGAATTCCGGCTGCCAGGGAAAACCTGTGACAACAGGCAGCTGCGTGGAGAGCGGTCCCAAACCTCCCCCACACACTCGGCCGCATTCCGGAATTCTCAGTGTGGCGAGGTTCCGTCCTCTGTCTGCAGCACCTGGGATCTCCTAGGAGCACTCCGCGTGTCTTCCTCGAGGGACTCTTATGCGAACTGCTGGTGAAAGTCGGGGGTTGGGCTGGAAACGCAGGTAGCATCTAGTGCCTCCCCCTGGGCAGATGAGGTAATTAGCGGAATTCCCCCTGCCAGGGAACACCTGTGACAACAGGCAGTTGCGTGGAGGGCGGCCCTAAACCTCCCCAACCCACTTGGCCGCGTTCTTGATTCCTGAGTGTGGGGAGGTTCCGTCCTCTGTTTGCGGCCCCTGGGATCTCCTAGGAGCATTCCACGTGTCTTCCCCGAGTATCTCGTAGTGCGGTCTGCCGGGGAAATGTGGGTATTGGGCTGGAAATGCAGGTAGCATCTAGTGCCCCCTCTGGACAGATGAGGTAATTAGCAGACTTCCCCCTGCCAGGGAACACCTGTGACTTCAGGCAGCTGCGAGGAGGGCGGCCCCAAACCTCCCCCACCCACTCGGCCGCGTTCCGGAATTCTGAGTGTGGCGAGGTTCCGTCCTCTGTCTGCAGCGCTTGGGATATCCTTGGAGCCCTCCACGTGTCTTCCGGGATTGTCTCCTAGTTCCGGCTGCAGGGGAAAAGCGGGGGTTGGGCTGGAAATGCAGGTAGCATCTAGTGCCTCGCCCTGCACAGATCAGGTAATTAGCGGAATTCCCCCTGCCAGGGAACACCTGTGACAACAGACAGCTTTGTGGGAAGCGGCCCCAAACCTCCCCCTCCCTCTCGGCCGCGTTCCGGAATTCTGAGTGTGGCGAGGTTCCGTCATCTGTCTGCAGCGCTTGGGATCACCTAGGAGCCCTCCGCGTGTCTTCCCCGAGTGTCTCGTAGTGCGGGATGCCGGGGAAAGGCGGGGGTTGGGCTGGAAATACAGGTAGCATCTATGGCCTCCCCCTGGACAGATGAGGTAATTACCGGACTTCCCCCTGCCAGGTAACACCTGTGTCAACAGGCAGCTGCGTGGTGGGCGGCCCCAAACCACCCCCACCCACTCGGCCGCGTTGTGGAATCCTGAGATTGGGGAGGTTCCGACCTCTGTTTGCGGCACCTGGGATCTCCTAGGAGCCCTCCGCGTGTCTTCCCCGAGTATCTCGTAGTGCGGTCTGCCTGGGAAATGTGTGCTTTGGGCTGGAAATGCAGGTAGCATCTAGTGCCTCCCCCTGGTCTGATGAGGTAATTAGCGGACTTCCCCCTGCAAGGGAACACCTGTGACACCAGGCAGCTGCGTGGATGGCGGCCCCAAACCTCCCCCAACCTTTCGGCCGCTTTCCGGAATTCTGAGTGTGGCAAGGTTCCGTCCTCTGTCTGCAGCGCCTGGGATCTCCTAGGAGCCCTCCGCGTGTCTTCCCCTAATGCCTGTTATGCGAACTGCCGGGGAAAGTCGGGGGTTGGGCTGGAAACACAGATACCATCTAGTACCACCACCTGGACAGATGAGGTAATTAGCGGAATTCCCCCTGCCAGGGAACACTTGTGACAACAGGCAGCTGCGTGGAGGGCGGCCCCAAACCTCCCCCACCCATTCGGCCGTGTTCCGGAATTCTCAGTGTGGCGATGTTCCGTCCTCTGTCTGCAGCGCCTGGGATCTCCTAGGAGCCCTCCGCGTGGCTTCCCAGAGTGTCTCCCAGTGCGGGAACCCGGGGAAATGAGAGGGGTTGCGCTGGAAATTCAGGTAGAATCAAGTGTCTCCCCCTGGACAGATGAGGTAAATAGCGGACTTCCCCCTGCCTGGGAAGACCTGTGAAACCAGGCATCTGTGTGGAGAGCAGCCCCAAACCTCCCCACTCACTCTGCAGCGTTCCGAAATTCTGATTGTGGCGAGGTTCCGTCCTCTGTCTGCGGCGTTTGGAATCTCCTTGGAACCCTCCGCGTGTCTTCCCCGAGTGTCTCCTAGTGCGGGCTGCCGGGGAAAGGCGGGGGTTGGCCTGGAAATGCAGGTAGCATCTAGTGCCTCCCACTGGACAGATGAGGTAATTAGCGGACTTCCCCCTGCTAGGGAACAACTATGACACCAGGCAGCTGTGTGGAAATCAGCCCCAAACATCCCCCAACCACTCGGCCGCGTTCCGGAATTCTGAGAGTGGCGAGGTTCCGTCCTCTGTCTGCAGCGTCTGGGATCACCTAGGAGTCCGCCGCGTGTCTTCCTCAAGTGTCTCTTAGTGCGGGCTGCTGGGGTAAGGCGGGGGTTGGGCTGGAAATGCAGGTAGCATCTAGTGCCTCCCCCTGCACAGATCAGGTAATTAGCAGACTTCCCCCTGCCAGGGAACACCTGTGACTTCAGGCAGCTGCGAGGAGGGCGGCCCCAAACCTCCCCCCACCCACTCGGCCGCGTTCCGGAATTCTGATTGTGGCGAGGTTCCGTCCTCTGTCTGCAGCGCCTGGGATCTCCTAGGAGCCCTCCGCGTGGCTTCCCAGAGTGTCTCCCAGTGCGGGATCCCGGGGAAATGAGAGAGGTTGCGCTGGAAATTCAGGTAGAATCAAGTGTCTCCCCCTGGACAGATCAGGTAATTAGATGACTTCCCCCTGCCAGGGAACACCTGTGACACCAGGCAGCTGCGAAGAGGGCGTCCCCAAACCTCCCCCACCCACTCGGACGCTTTCAAGTATTCTGAGTGTGGCAAGGTTCAGTCCTCTGCCTGCAGTGTCTGGGATCTCCTAGTGTCTTCCACAAGTGTCTCCTAGTGCTTGCTGCCGGGGAAAGGTGGGGGTGGGGCTGGAATTGCAGGTAACATCTAGTGCCTACCCCTGGAAAGATGAGGAAATTAGCGGACTTCCCCCTGCCACGGAACACCTGTGACAACAGGAAGCTGCGTAGTTTGCGGCCCCAAACTTCCCCCAACCACTCGGCCGCGTTCCGGATTTCTGATTGTGGCGAGGTTCCGTCCTCTGTCTGCAGCGCCTGGGATCTCCTAGGAGCCCTCCGCGTGTCTTCCCCGAGTGTCTCCTAGTGAGGGCTGCCGGGGAAAGGCGGGGGTTGGGCTGGAAATGCAGGAAGCATCTAGTGCCTCCCCCTGCACAATTCAGGTAATTAGCGGACTTCCCCCTGCCCGGTAACACCTGTGACAACAGGCAGCTCTGTGGAGGGCGGCCCCAAACCTCCCCCAACCACTCGGCCGCATTCTGGAATTCTGAGTGTGGGGAGGTTCCGTCCTCTGTTTGCGGCGTAGGATCTCCGAGGAGCCCTCCGCGTGTCTTCCCAGAGTGACTCTTATGCGAACTGCCGGGGAAAGTCGGGGGTTGTGCTGGAAAACCAGGTAGTATCTAGGGCCTCCCCCTGGACAGATGAGGTAATTAGCGGACTTCCCCCTGCCAGGGAACACCTGTGACAACAGGCAGTTGCGTGGAGGGCGGCCCCAAACCTCCCCCACCCACTCGGCCGCGTTCTGGATTCCTGAGTGTGCGGAGGTTCCGTCTTCTGTTTGCGGCACTTGGGATCTACTAGGAGCCCTCCGCGTGTCTTCCCCGAGTATCTCGTAGTGCGGTCTGCCGGGGAAATGTGGGTTTTGGGCTGGAAATGCAGGTAGCATCTAGTGCCTCCCCCTGGACAAATGAGGTAATTAGCGGAATTCCCCCTGCCAGGGAACAACTGTGACAACAGGAAGCTGTGTGGAAAGCAGCCCCAAACATCCCCCAACCACTCGGACGCGTTCCGGAATTCTGAGTGTGGCGAGGGTCCGTCCTCTGTCTGCAGCACCTGGGATCTCCTTGGAGCCCTCCGCGTGTCTTCCCCGAGTATCTCCTAGTGCCGGCTGCCGGGGAAAAGTGGGGGTTGGGCTGGAAATGCAGGTAGCATCTAGTGCCTCCCCCTGCACAGATCAGGTAAGTAGCGGAATTCCAACTGCAAGGGAACACCTGTGACACCAGACAGCTTTGTGGGGAGCAGCCCCAAACCTCCCCATCCCTCTCGGCCGCGTTCCGGAATTCTCAGTGTGGCGAGGTTCCGTCCTCTGTCTGCAGCACCTGGGATCTCCTAGGAGCACTCCGCGTGTCTTCCTCGAGGGACTCTTATGCGAACTGCTGGTGAAAGTCGGGGGTTGGGCTGGAAACGCAGGTAGCATCTAGTGCCTCCCCCTGGGCAGATGAGGTAATTAGCGGAATTCCCCCTGCCAGGGAACACCTGTGACAACAGGCAGTTGCGTGGAGGGCGGCCCTAAACCTCCCCAACCCACTTGGCCGCGTTCTTGATTCCTGAGTGTGGGGAGGTTCCGTCCTCTGTTTGCGGCCCCTGGGATCTCCTAGGAGCATTCCACGTGTCTTCCCCGAGTATCTCGTAGTGCGGTCTGCCGGGGAAATGTGGGTATTGGGCTGGAAATGCAGGTAGCATCTAGTGCCCCCTCTGGACAGATGAGGTAATTAGCAGACTTCCCCCTGCCAGGGAACACCTGTGACTTCAGGCAGCTGTGAGGAGGGCGGCCCCAAACCTCCCCCACCCACTCGGCCGCGTTCCGGAATTCTGAGTGTGGCGAGGTTCCGTCCTCTGTCTGCAGCGCTTGGGATATCCTTGGAGCCCTCCACGTGTCTTCCGGGATTGTCTCCTAGTTCCGGCTGCAGGGGAAAAGCGGGGGTTGGGCTGGAAATGCAGGTAGCATCTAGTGCCTCGCCCTGCACAGATCAGGTAATTAGCGGAATTCCCCCTGCCAGGGAACACCTGTGACAACAGACAGCTTTGTGGGAAGCGGCCCCAAACCTCCCCCTCCCTCTCGGCCGCGTTCCGGAATTCTGAGTGTGGCGACGTTCCGTCATCTGTCTGCAGCGCTTGGGATCACCTAGGAGCCCTCCGCGTGTCTTCCCCGAGTGTCTCGTAGTGCGGGATGCCGGGGAAAGGCGGGGGTAGGGCTGGAAATACAGGTAGCATCTATGGCCTCCCCCTGGACAGATGAGGTAATTACCGGACTTCCCCCTGCCAGGTAACACCTGTGTAAACAGGCAGCTGCGTGGTGGGCGGCCCCAAACCACCCCCACCCACTCGGCCGCGTTGTGGAATCCTGAGATTGGGGAGGTTCCGTCCTCTGTTTGCGGCACCTGGGATCTCCTAGGAGCCCTCCGCGTGTCTTCCCCGAGTATCTCGTAGTGCGGTCTGCCTGGGAAATGTGTGTTTTGGGCTGGAAATGCAGGTAGCATCTAGTGCCTCCCCCTGGTCTGATGAGGTAATTAGCGGACTTCCCCCTGCAAGGGAACACCTGTGACACCAGGCAGCTGCGTGGATGGCGGCCCCAAACCTCCCCCAACCTTTCGGCCGCTTTCCGGAATTCTGAGTGTGGCAAGGTTCCGTCCTCTGTCTGCAGCGCCTGGGATCTCCTAGGAGCCCTCCGCGTGTCTTCCCCTAATGCCTGTTATGCGAACTGCCGGGGAAAGTCGGGGGTTGGGCTGGAAACACAGATACCATCTAGTGCCACCCCCTGGACAGATGAGGTAATTAGCGGAAATCCCCCTGCCAGGGAACACTTGTGACAACAGGCAGCTGCGTGGAGGGCGGCCCCAAACCTCTCCCACCCATTCGGCCGTGTTCCGGAATTCTCAGTGTGGCGATGTTCCGTCCTCTGTCTGCAGCGCCTGGGATCTCCTAGGAGACCTCCGCGTGGCTTCCCAGAGTGTCTCCCAGTGCGGGAACCCGGGGAAATGAGAGGGGTTGCGCTGGAAATTCAGGTAGAATCAAGTGTCTCCCCCTGGACAGATGAGGTAATTAGCTGACTTCCCCCTGCCAGGGAACACCTGTGACACCAGGCAGCTGCGAAGAGGGCGGCCCCAAACCTCCCCCACCCACTCGGACGCTTTCCAGTATTCTGAGTGTGGCAAGGTTCAGTCCTCTGCCTGCAGTGTCTGGGATCTCCTAGTGTCTTCCACAAGTGTCTCCTAGTGCTTGCTGCCGGGGAAAGGCGGGGGTGGTGCTGGAATTGCAGGTAACATCTAGTGCCTACCCCTGGAAAGATGAGGAAATTAGCGGACTTCCCCCTGCCACGGAACACCTGTGACAACAGGAACCTGCGTAGTTTGCGGCCCCAAACGTCCCCCAACCACTCGGCCGCGTTCCGGATTTCTGATTGTGGCGAGGTTCCGTCCACTGTCTGCAGCGCCTGGGATCTCCTAGGAGCCCTCCGCGTGTCTTCCCCGAGTGTCTCCTTGTGAGGGCTGCCGGGGAAAGGCGGGGGTTGGGCTGGAAATGCAGGAAGCATCTAGTGCCTCCCCCTGCACAATTCAGGTAATTAGCGGACTTCCCCCTGCCCGGTAACACCTGTGACAACAGGCAGCTCTGTGGAGGGCGGCCCCAAACCTCCCCCAACCACTCGGCCGCATTCTGGAATTCTGAGTGTGGGGAGGTTCCGTCCTCTGTTTGCGGCGTAGGATCTCCGAGGAGCCCTCCGCGTGTCTTCCCAGAGTGACTTTTATGCGAACTGCCGGGGAAAGTCGGGGGTTGTGCTGGAAAACCAGGTAGTATCTAGGGCCTCCCCCTGGACAGATGAGGTAATTAGCGGACTTCCCCCTGCCAGGGAACACCTGTGACAACAGGCAGTTGCGTGGAGGGCGGCCCCAAACCTCCCCCACCCACTCGGCCGCGTTCTGGATTCCTGAGTGTGCGGAGGTTCCGTCTTCTGTTTGCGGCACTTGGGATCTACTAGGAGCCCTCCGCGTGTCTTCCCCGAGTATCTCGTAGTGCGGTCTGCCGGGGAAATGTGGGTTTTGGGCTGGAAATGCAGGTAGCATCTAGTGCCTCCCCCTGGACAAATGAGGTAATTAGCGGAATTCCCCCTGCCAGGGAACAACTGTGACAACAGGAAGCTGTGTGGAAAGCAGCCCCAAACATCCCCCAACCACTCGGACGCGTTCCGGAATTCTGAGTGTGGCGAGGGTCCGTCCTCTGTCTGCAGCACCTGGGATCTCCTTGGAGCCCCCCGCGTGTCTTCCCCGAGTATCTCCTAGTGCCGGCTGCCGGGGAAAAGTGGGGGTTGGGCTGGAAATGCAGGTAGCATCTAGTGCCTCCCCCTGCACAGATCAGGTAAGTAGCGGAATTCCAACTGCAAGGGAACACCTGTGACACCAGACAGCTTTGTGGGGAGCAGCCCCAAACCTCCCCATCCCTCTCGGCCGCGTTCCGGAATTCTGAGTGTGGCAAGGTTCCGTCATCTGTCTGCAGCGCCTGGGATCTCCTAGGAGCCCTCCGCGTGTCTTCCCCTAATGCCTGTTATGCGAACTGCCGGGGAATGTCGGGGGTTGGGCTGGAAACACAGGTAGCATCTAGTGCCACCCCCTGGACAGATGAGGTAATTAGCGGAATTCCCCCTTCCAGGGAACACTTGTGACACCAGGCAGCTGCGTGGAGGGCGGCCCCAAACCTCTCCCACCCATTCGGCCGTGTTCCGGAATTCTCAGTGTGGCGATGTTCCGTCCTCTGTCTGCAGCGCCTGGGATCTCCTAGGAGCCCTCCGCGTGGCTTCCCAGAGTGTCTCCCAGTGCGGGATCCCGGGGAAATGAGAGGGGTTGCGCTGGAAATTCAGGTAGAATCAAGTGTCTCCCCCTGGACAGATCAGGTAATTAGCGGAGTTCCCCCTGCCAGGGAACACCTGTGACACCAGGCAGTTTCGTGGAGGGAGGACCCAAGGCGCCACCACCCACTCGGACGCTTTCCAGAATTCTGAGGGTGGCAAGGTTCAGTCCTCTGTCTACAGTGTCTGGGATCTCCTAGTGTCTTCCACAAGTGTGTCCTAGTGCTTGCTTCCGGGGAAAGCCGGGAGTGGGGCTGGAAACGCAGGTAGCATCTAGTGCCTCCCCCTGGTCTGATGAGGTAATTAGCGGACTTCCCCCTGCCAGGGAACACCTGTGACACCAGGCAGCTGCGAGGATGGCGGCCCCAATCCTCCCCCAACCTTTCGGCCGCTTTCCGGAATTCTGAGTGTGGCAAGGTTCCGTCCTCTGTCTGCAGCGCCTGGGATCTCCTAGGAGCCCTCCGCGTGCCTTCCCCGAGTGTCCCGTAGTGCGGGCTGCCGGGGAAAAGCGGGGGTTGTGCTGGAAATGCAGGTAGCATCTAGTGCCTCCAGCTGCACTGATCAGGTAATTAGCGGACTTCCCCCTTCATGGGAACACGTGTGACACCACGCATCTGTGTGGAGGGCGGCCCCAAACCTCCCCACCCACTCGGCAGCGTTCCGAATTTCTGATTGTGGCGAGGTTCCGTCCTCTGTCTCCGGCGTTTGGAATCTCCTAGGAACCCTCTGCTTGTCTTCCCCGAGTGACAAATATGCAGGTTGCCGGGGAAAGGCTGGGGTTGTGCTGGAAATTCTGGTAGCATCTAGTGCCTCCCCCTGGACAGATGAGGTAAATAGCGGACTTCCCCCTGCCTGGGAAGAACTGTGAAACCAGGCATCTGTGTGGAGAGCAGCCCCAAACATCCCCCAGAAACTCGGCCGCGTTCCAGAATTCTGAGAGTGGCGAGGTTCCGTCATCTGTCTGCAGCGCCTGGGATCACCTAGTAGCCCTCCGCTTGTCTTCCCCTGTTGCCTGTTATGCGAAATGCCGGGGAAAGTCGGGGGTTGGGCTGGAAACACAGGTAGAATCTAGTGCCTACCCCTGGAAAGATGAGGAAATTAGCGGACTTCCCCCTGCCACGGAACACCTGTGACAACAGGCAGCTGCGTGGTGTGCGGCCCCAAACTTCCCCCAAAAACTCGGCCGCGTTACGGAATTCTGAGTGTGGCGAGGTTCCGTCCTCTGTCTGCAGCGCCTGGGGTCTCTTTGGAGAACCCCGAGTGTCTTCCCCGAGTGTCTCCTAGTGCCGGCGCCCGGGGAAAAGCGGGGGTTGGGCTGGAAATGCAGTAGCATCTAGTGCCTCACACTGGACAGATAAGGTAATTAGCGGAAATCCCCCTTCATGGGAACACATGTGACACCACGCATCTGTGTGGAGGGCGGCCCCAACCTTCCCACCCACTCGGCAGCGTTCCGAAATTCTGATTGTGGCGAGGTTCCGTCCTCTGTCTGCAGCGCCTGGGATCTCCTAGGAGCCCTCCGCTAGGCTTCCCAGAGTGTCTCCCAGTGCGGGCTCCCGGGGAAATGAGAGGGTTTGGGCTGGAAATTCAGGTAGCATCTAGTGCCTCCCCCTGCACAGTTCAGGTAATTAGCGGAATTCCCCCTGCCAGGGAACACCTGTGACACCAGGCAGCTTTGTGGGGAGCGGCCCCAAACCTCCCCCTCCCTCTCGGCCGCGTTCCGGAATTCTGAGTGTGGCGAGGTTCCGTCCTCTGTCTGCAGCGCTTGGGATCTCCTAGGAGCCCTCCGCGTGTCTTCGCCGAGTGTCTCCTAGTGCGGGCTGCCGGGGAAAGGCGGGGGTTGGCCTGGAAATTCAGGTAGCATCTAGTGCCTCACCCTGGACAGATAAGGTAATTAGCGGACATCCCCCATCATGGGAACACCTGTGACACCACGCATCTGTTTGGAGGGTGCCCCAAAACTCCCCCTCCCTCTGGGCCGCGTTCCGGAATTCTGAGTGTGGCGATTTCCGTCCTCTGTCTGCAGCGCTTGGGATCTCCTAGGAGCCCTCCGCGTGGCTTCCCAGAGTGTCTCCCAGTGCGGTCTCCCGGGGAAATGAGAGGGGTTTGGCTTGAAATTCAGGTAGCATCTAGTCCCTCCCCCGGCACATATCAGGTAATTAGCGGAATTCCCCATGCCAGGGAACACCTGTGACACCAGGCAGCTGTGTGGAAAGCGGCCCCAAACCTCCCCCACCCACTCGGCCGCGTTCCGGAATTCTGATTGTGGCGAGGTTCCGTCCTCGGTCTGCAGTGCCTAGGATCTCCTTGGAGCCCTCCACGTGTCTTCCGGGATTGACTCCTAGTTCCGCCTGCAGGGGAAAAGCGGGGGTTGGGCTGGAAATGCAGGTAGCATCTAGTGCCTCCCCCTGGACAGGGGAGGTAATTAGCGGAATTCCCCCAGCTAGGGAACACCTGAGACACCATGCAGCTGCGTGGAGTGCGGCCCCAAACCTCCCCAACCCACTCGGCCGTGTTCTGGATTTCTGAGTATGGCGAGGATCCGTCCTCTGTCTGCAGCGCCTGGAATCTCCTAGGAGCCCTCGGCGTGTCTTCCCCGAGTGTCTCCTAGTGCGGGCTGCCTTGGAAAGTCGGGGGTGGGCTGGAAATGCAGGTAGCATCTAGTGCCTCCCCCAGGTCTGATGAGGTAATTAGCGGACTTCCCCCTGCCAGGGAACAACTGTGACACCAGGCAGCTGCTTGGATGGCGGCCCAAAACCTCCCCACCCACTCGGCAGCGTTCCGAAATTCTGATTGTGGCGAGGTTCCGTCATCTGTCTGCGGCGTTTGGAATCTCCTAGGAACCCTCTGCTTGTCTTCCCCGAGTGACAAATATGCGGGTTGCCGGGGAAAGCCTGGTGTTGTGCTGGAAATTCTGGTAGCATCTAGTGCCTCCCCCTGGACAGATGAGGTAAATAGCGGACTTCCCCCTGCCTGGGAAGAACTGTGAAACCAGGCATCTGTGTGGAGAGCAGCCCCAACATCCCCCACAAACTCGGGCGCGTTCCGGAATTCTGATTGTGGCGAGGTTCCGTCCTCTGTCTGCAGCGCCTGGGATCACCTAGGAGCCCTCGGCGTGTCTTCCCCGAGTGTCTCCTAGTGCGGGCTGCCGGGGAAAGACGGGGGTTGGACTGGAAATGCAGGTAGCATCTAGTGCCTCCCCCTGCACAGATCAGGTAATTAGCAGACTTCCCCCTGCCAGGGAACACCTGTGACTTCCGGCAGCTGCGTGGAGGGCGGCCCCAAACCTTTCCCACCCATTCGGCCGTGTTCCGGAATTCTCAGTGTGGCGATGTTCCGTCCTCTGTCTGCAGCGCCTGGGATCTCCTAGGAGCCCTCCGCGTGGCTTCCCAGAGTGTCCCCCAGTGCGGGATCCCGGGGAAATGAGTGGGGTTGCGCTGGAAATTCAGGTAGAATCAAGTGTCTCCCCCTGGACAGATCAGGTAATTAGCTGACTTCCCCCTGCCAGGGAACACCTGTGACACCAGGCAGCTGCGAAGAGGGCGGCCCCAAACCTCCCCCACCCACTCGGACGCTTTCCAGAATTCTGAGTTTGGCAAGGTTCAGTCCTCTGCCTACAGTGTCTGGGATCTCCTAGTGACTTCCACAAGTGTCTCCTAGTGCTTGCTGCCGGGGAAAGGCGGTGGTGGGGCTGGAATTGCAGGTAACATCTAGTGCCTACCCCTGGAAAGATGAGGAAATTAGCGGACTTCCCCCTGCCACGGAACACCTGTGACAACAGGAAGCTTCGTGGTTTGCGGCCCCAATCTTCCCCCACCACTCGGCCGCGTTCCGGAATTCTGATTGTGGCGAGGTTCCGTCCTCTGTCTGCAGCGCTTGGCATCTCCTAGGAGCCCTCCGCATGTCTTCCCCGAGTGTCTCCTTTTGCGGGCTGCCTTGGAAATGCGGGGGTTGGGCTGGAAAAGCAGGTAGAATCCAGTGCCTCTCCCTGGACAGATGAGATAATTAGCGGAATTCCGGCTGCCAGGGAAAACCTGTGACAACAGGCAGCTGCGTGGAGAGCGGTCCCAAACCTCCCCCACACACTCGGCCGCATTCCGGAATTCTCAGTGTGGCGAGGTTCCGTCCTCTGTCTGCAGCACCTGGGATCTCCTAGGAGCACTCCGCGTGTCTTCCTCGAGGGACTCTTATGCGAACTGCTGGTGAAAGTCGGGGGTTGGGCTGGAAACGCAGGTAGCATCTAGTGCCTCCCCCTGGGCAGATGAGGTAATTAGCGGAATTCCCCCTGCCAGGGAACACCTGTGACAACAGGCAGTTGCGTGGAGGGCGGCCCTAAACCTCCCCAACCCACTTGGCCGCGTTCTTGATTCCTGAGTGTGGGGAGGTTCCGTCCTCTGTTTGCGGCCCCTGGGATCTCCTAGGAGCATTCCACGTGTCTTCCCCGAGTATCTCGTAGTGCGGTCTGCCGGGGAAATGTGGGTATTGGGCTGGAAATGCAGGTAGCATCTAGTGCCCCCTCTGGACAGATGAGGTAATTAGCAGACTTCCCCCTGCCAGGGAACACCTGTGACTTCAGGCAGCTGCGAGGAGGGCGGCCCCAAACCTCCCCCACCCACTCGGCCGCGTTCCGGAATTCTGAGTGTGGCGAGGTTCCGTCCTCTGTCTGCAGCGCTTGGGATATCCTTGGAGCCCTCCACGTGTCTTCCGGGATTGTCTCCTAGTTCCGGCTGCAGGGGAAATGCGGGGGTTGGGCTGGAAATGCAGGTAGCATCTAGTGCCTCGCCCTGCACAGATCAGGTAATTAGCGGAATTCCCCCTGCCAGGGAACACCTGTGACAACAGACAGCTTTGTGGGAAGCGGCCCCAAACCTCCCCCTCCCTCTCGGCCGCGTTCCGGAATTCTGAGTGTGGCGAGGTTCCGTCATCTGTCTGCAGCGCTTGGGATCACCTAGGAGCCCTCCGCGTGTCTTCCCCGAGTGTCTCGTAGTGCGGGATGCCGGGGAAAGGCGGGGGTAGGGCTGGAAATACAGGTAGCATCTATGGCCTCCCCCTGGACAGATGAGGTAATTACCGGACTTCCCCCTGCCAGGTAACACCTGTGTAAACAGGCAGCTGCGTGGTGGGCGGCCCCAAACCACCCCCACCCACTCGGCCGCGTTGTGGAATCCTGAGATTGGGGAGGTTCCGTCCTCTGTTTGCGGCACCTGGGATCTCCTAGGAGCCCTCCGCGTGTCTTCCCCGAGTATCTCGTAGTGCGGTCTGCCTGGGAAATGTGTGTTTTGGGCTGGAATTGCAGGTAGCATCTAGTGCCTCCCCCTGGTCTGATGAGGTAATTAGCGGACTTCCCCCTGCAAGGGAACACCTGTGACACCAGGCAGCTGCGTGGATGGCGGCCCCAAACCTCCCCCAACCTTTCGGCCGCTTTCCGGAATTCTGAGTGTGGCAAGGTTCCGTCCTCTGTCTGCAGCGCCTGGGATTTCCTAGGAGCCCTCCGCGTGTCTTCCCCTAATGCCTGTTATGCGAACTGCCGGGGAAAGTCGGGGGTTGGGCTGGAAACACAGATACCATCTAGTGCCACCCCCTGGACAGATGAGGTAATTAGCGGAATTCCCCCTGCCAGGGAACACTTGTGACAACAGGCAGCTGCGTGGAGGGCGGCCCCAAACCTCTCCCACCCATTCGGCCGTGTTCCGGAATTCTCAGTGTGGCGATGTTCCGTCCTCTGTCTGCAGCGCCTGGGATCTCCTAGGAGACCTCCGCGTGGCTTCCCAGAGTGTCTCCCAGTGCGGGAACCCGGGGAAATGAGAGGGGTTGCGCTGGAAATTCAGGTAGAATCAAGTGTCTCCCCCTGGACAGATGAGGTAATTAGCTGACTTCCCCCTGCCAGGGAACACCTGTGACACCAGGCAGCTGCGAAGAGGGCGGCCCCAAACCTCCCCCACCCACTCGGACGCTTTCCAGTATTCTGAGTGTGGCAAGGTTCAGTCCTCTGCCTGCAGTGTCTGGGATCTCCTAGTGTCTTCCACAAGTGTCTCCTAGTGCTTGCTGCCGGGGAAAGGCGGGGGTGGTGCTGGAATTGCAGGTAACATCTAGTGCCTACCCCTGGAAAGATGAGGAAATTAGCGGACTTCCCCCTGCCACGGAACACCTGTGACAACAGGAACCTGCGTAGTTTGCGGCCCCAAACGTCCCCCAACCACTCGGCCGCGTTCCGGATTTCTGATTGTGGCGAGGTTCCGTCCACTGTCTGCAGCGCCTGGGATCTCCTAGGAGCCCTCCGCGTGTCTTCCCCGAGTGTCTCCTAGTGAGGGCTGCCGGGGAAAGGCGGGGGTTGGGCTGGAAATGCAGGAAGCATCTAGTGCCTCCCCCTGAACAATTCAGGTAATTAGCGGACTTCCCCCTGCCCGGTAACACCTGTGACAACAGGCAGCTCTGTGGAGGGCGGCCCCAAACCTCCCCCACCCACTCGGCCGCATTCTGGAATTCTGAGTGTGGGGAGGTTCCGTCCTCTGTTTGCGGCGTAGGATCTCCGAAGAGCCCTCCGCGTGTCTTCCCAGAGTGACTTTTATGCGAACTGCCGGGGAAAGTCGGGGGTTGTGCTGGAAAACCAGGTAGTATCTAGGGCCTCCCCCTGGACAGATGAGGTAATTAGCGGACTTCCCCCTGCCAGGGAACACCTGTGACAACAGGCAGTTGCGTGGAGGGCGGCCCCAAACCTCCCCCACCCACTCGGCCGCGTTCTGGATTCCTGAGTGTGCGGAGGTTCCGTCTTCTGTTTGCGGCACTTGGGATCTACTAGGAGCCCTCCGCGTGTCTTCCCCGAGTATCTCGTAGTGCGGTCTGCCGGGGAAATGTGGGTTTTGGGCTGGAAATGCAGGTAGCATCTAGTGCCTCCCCCTGGACAAATGAGTTAATTAGCGGAATTCCCCCTGCCAGGGAACAACTGTGACAACAGGAAGCTGTGTGGAAAGCAGCCCCAAACATCCCC
This sequence comes from Camelus ferus, assembly GCF_009834535.1. Taxonomy (NCBI): domain Eukaryota; kingdom Metazoa; phylum Chordata; class Mammalia; order Artiodactyla; family Camelidae; genus Camelus; species Camelus ferus. The sequence goes on from NW_022587716.1 coordinate 64,021, forward strand.
CAACCACTCAGACGCGTTCCGGAATTCTGAGTGTGGCGAGGGTCCGTCCTCTGTCTGCAGCACCTGGGATCTCCTTGGAGCCCTCCGCGTGTCTTCCCCGAGTATCTCCTAGTGCCGTCTGCCGGGGAAAAGTGGGGGTTGGGCTGGAAATGCAGGTAGCATCTAGTGCCTCCCCCTGCACAGATCAGGTAAGTAGCGGAATTCCAACTGCAAGGGAACACCTGTGACACCAGACAGCTTTGTGGGGAGCAGCCCCAAACCTCCCCATCCCTCTCGGCCGCGTTCCGGAATTCTGAGTGTGGCAAGGTTCCGTCATCTGTCTGCAGCGCCTGGGATCTCCTAGGAGCCCTCCGCGTGTCTTCCCCTAATGCCTGTTATGCGAACTGCCGGGGAAAGTCGGGGGTTGGGCTGGAAACACAGGTAGCATCTAGTGCCACCCCCTGGACAGATGAGGTAATTAGCGGAATTCCCCCTTCCAGGGAACACTTGTGACACCAGGCAGCTGCGTGGAGGGCGGCCCCAAACCTCTCCCACCCATTCGGCCGTGTTCCGGAATTCTCAGTGTGGCGATGTTCCGTCCTCTGTCTGCAGCGCCTGGGATCTCCTAGGAGCCCTCCGCGTGGCTTCCCAGAGTGTCTCCCAGTGCGGGATCCCGGGGAAATGAGAGGGGTTGCGCTGGAAATTCAGGTAGAATCAAGTGTCTCCCCCTGGACACATCAGGTAATTAGCTGACTTCCCCCTGCCAGGGAACACCTGTGACACCAGGCAGCTGCGAAGAGGGCGGCCCCAAACCTCCCCCACCCACTCGGACGCTTTCCAGAATTCTGAGTTTGGCAAGGTTCAGTCCTCTGCCTACAGTGTCTGGGATCTCCTAGTGACTTCCACAAGTGTCTCCTAGTGCTTGCTGCCGGGGAAAGGCGGTGGTGGGGCTGGAATTGCAGGTAACATCTAGTGCCTACCCCTGGAAAGATGAGGAAATTAGCGGACTTCCCCCTGCCACGGAACACCTGTGACAACAGGAAGCTGCGTGGTTTGCGGCCCCAATCTTCCCCCACCACTCGGCCGCGTTCCGGAATTCTGATTGTGGCGAGGTTCCGTCCTCTGTCTGCAGCGCTTGGCATCTCCTAGGAGCCCTCCGCATGTCTTCCCCGAGTGTCTCCTTTTGCGGGCTGCCTTGGAAATGCGGGGGTTGGGCTGGAAAAGCAGGTAGAATCCAGTGCCTCTCCCTGGACAGATGAGATAATTAGCGGAATTCCGGCTGCCAGGGAAAACCTGTGACAACAGGCAGCTGCGTGGAGAGCGGTCCCAAACCTCCCCCACACACTCGGCCGCATTCCGGAATTCTCAGTGTGGCGAGGTTCCGTCCTCTGTCTGCAGCACCTGGGATCTCCTAGGAGCACTCCGCGTGTCTTCCTCGAGGGACTCTTATGCGAACTGCTGGTGAAAGTCGGGGGTTGGGCTGGAAACGCAGGTAGCATCTAGTGCCTCCCCCTGGGCAGATGAGGTAATTAGCGGAATTCCCCCTGCCAGGGAACACCTGTGACAACAGGCAGTTGCGTGGAGGGCGGCCCTAAACCTCCCCAACCCACTTGGCCGCGTTCTTGATTCCTGAGTGTGGGGAGGTTCCGTCCTCTGTTTGCGGCCCCTGGGATCTCCTAGGAGCATTCCACGTGTCTTCCCCGAGTATCTCGTAGTGCGGTCTGCCGGGGAAATGTGGGTATTGGGCTGGAAATGCAGGTAGCATCTAGTGCCCCCTCTGGACAGATGAGGTAATTAGCAGACTTCCCCCTGCCAGGGAACACCTGTGACTTCAGGCAGCTGCGAGGAGGGCGGCCCCAAACCTCCCCCACCCACTCGGCCGCGTTCCGGAATTCTGAGTGTGGCGAGGTTCCGTCCTCTGTCTGCAGCGCTTGGGATATCCTTGGAGCCCTCCACGTGTCTTCCGGGATTGTCTCCTAGTTCCGGCTGCAGGGGAAATGCGGGGGTTGGGCTGGAAATGCAGGTAGCATCTAGTGCCTCGCCCTGCACAGATCAGGTAATTAGCGGAATTCCCCCTGCCAGGGAACACCTGTGACAACAGACAGCTTTGTGGGAAGCGGCCCCAAACCTCCCCCTCCCTCTCGGCCGCGTTCCGGAATTCTGAGTGTGGCGAGGTTCCGTCATCTGTCTGCAGCGCTTGGGATCACCTAGGAGCCCTCCGCGTGTCTTCCCCGAGTGTCTCGTAGTGCGGGATGCCGGGGAAAGGCGGGGGTAGGGCTGGAAATACAGGTAGCATCTATGGCCTCCCCCTGGACAGATGAGGTAATTACCGGACTTCCCCCTGCCAGGTAACACCTGTGTAAACAGGCAGCTGCGTGGTGGGCGGCCCCAAACCACCCCCACCCACTCGGCCGCGTTGTGGAATCCTGAGATTGGGGAGGTTCCGTCCTCTGTTTGCGGCACCTGGGATCTCCTAGGAGCCCTCCGCGTGTCTTCCCCGAGTATCTCGTAGTGCGGTCTGCCTGGGAAATGTGTGTTTTGGGCTGGAATTGCAGGTAGCATCTAGTGCCTCCCCCTGGTCTGATGAGGTAATTAGCGGACTTCCCCCTGCAAGGGAACACCTGTGACACCAGGCAGCTGCGTGGATGGCGGCCCCAAACCTCCCCCAACCTTTCGGCCGCTTTCCGGAATTCTGAGTGTGGCAAGGTTCCGTCCTCTGTCTGCAGCGCCTGGGATCTCCTAGGAGCCCTCCGCGTGTCTTCCCCTAATGCCTGTTATGCGAACTGCCGGGGAAAGTCGGGGGTTGGGCTGGAAACACAGATACCATCTAGTGCCACCCCCTGGACAGATGAGGTAATTAGCGGAATTCCCCCTGCCAGGGAACACTTGTGACAACAGGCAGCTGCGTGGAGGGCGGCCCCAAACCTCTCCCACCCATTCGGCCGTGTTCCGGAATTCTCAGTGTGGCGATGTTCCGTCCTCTGTCTGCAGCGCCTGGGATCTCCTAGGAGACCTCCGCGTGGCTTCCCAGAGTGTCTCCCAGTGCGGGAACCCGGGGAAATGAGAGGGGTTGCGCTGGAAATTCAGGTAGAATCAAGTGTCTCCCCCTGGACAGATGAGGTAATTAGCTGACTTCCCCCTGCCAGGGAACACCTGTGACACCAGGCAGCTGCGAAGAGGGCGGCCCCAAACCTCCCCCACCCACTCGGACGCTTTCCAGTATTCTGAGTGTGGCAAGGTTCAGTCCTCTGCCTGCAGTGTCTGGGATCTCCTAGTGTCTTCCACAAGTGTCTCCTAGTGCTTGCTGCCGGGGAAAGGCGGGGGTGGTGCTGGAATTGCAGGTAACATCTAGTGCCTACCCCTGGAAAGATGAGGAAATTAGCGGACTTCCCCCTGCCACGGAACACCTGTGACAACAGGAACCTGCGTAGTTTGCGGCCCCAAACGTCCCCCAACCACTCGGCCGCGTTCCGGATTTCTGATTGTGGCGAGGTTCCGTCCACTGTCTGCAGCGCCTGGGATCTCCTAGGAGCCCTCCGCGTGTCTTCCCCGAGTGTCTCCTAGTGAGGGCTGCCGGGGAAAGGCGGGGGTTGGGCTGGAAATGCAGGAAGCATCTAGTGCCTCCCCCTGAACAATTCAGGTAATTAGCGGACTTCCCCCTGCCCGGTAACACCTGTGACAACAGGCAGCTCTGTGGAGGGCGGCCCCAAACCTCCCCCACCCACTCGGCCGCATTCTGGAATTCTGAGTGTGGGGAGGTTCCGTCCTCTGTTTGCGGCGTAGGATCTCCGAAGAGCCCTCCGCGTGTCTTCCCAGAGTGACTTTTATGCGAACTGCCGGGGAAAGTCGGGGGTTGTGCTGGAAAACCAGGTAGTATCTAGGGCCTCCCCCTGGACAGATGAGGTAATTAGCGGACTTCCCCCTGCCAGGGAACACCTGTGACAACAGGCAGTTGCGTGGAGGGCGGCCCCAAACCTCCCCCACCCACTCGGCCGCGTTCTGGATTCCTGAGTGTGCGGAGGTTCCGTCTTCTGTTTGCGGCACTTGGGATCTACTAGGAGCCCTCCGCGTGTCTTCCCCGAGTATCTCGTAGTGCGGTCTGCCGGGGAAATGTGGGTTTTGGGCTGGAAATGCAGGTAGCATCTAGTGCCTCCCCCTGGACAAATGAGTTAATTAGCGGAATTCCCCCTGCCAGGGAACAACTGTGACAACAGGAAGCTGTGTGGAAAGCAGCCCCAAACATCCCCCAACCACTCAGACGCGTTCCGGAATTCTGAGTGTGGCGAGGGTCCGTCCTCTGTCTGCAGCACCTGGGATCTCCTTGGAGCCCTCCGCGTGTCTTCCCCGAGTATCTCCTAGTGCCGGCTGCCGGGGAAAAGTGGGGGTTGGGCTGGAAATGCAGGTAGCATCTAGTGCCTCCCCCTGCACAGATCAGGTAAGTAGCGGAATTCCAACTGCAAGGGAACACCTGTGACACCAGACAGCTTTGTGGGGAGCAGCCCCAAACCTCCCCATCCCTCTCGGCCGCGTTCCGGAATTCTGAGTGTGGCAAGGTTCCGTCATCTGTCTGCAGCGCCTGGGATCTCCTAGGAGCCCTCCGCGTGTCTTCCCCTAATGCCTGTTATGCGAACTGCCGGGGAAAGTCGGGGGTTGGGCTGGAAACACAGGTAGCATCTAGTGCCACCCCCTGGACAGATGAGGTAATTAGCGGAATTCCCCCTTCCAGGGAACACTTGTGACACCAGGCAGCTGCGTGGAGGGCGGCCCCAAACCTCTCCCACCCATTCGGCCGTGTTCCGGAATTCTCAGTGTGGCGATGTTCCGTCCTCTGTCTGCAGCGCCTGGGATCTCCTAGGAGCCCTCCGCGTGGCTTCCCAGAGTGTCTCCCAGTGCGGGATCCCGGGGAAATGAGAGGGGTTGCGCTGGAAATTCAGGTAGAATCAAGTGTCTCCCCCTGGACACATCAGGTAATTAGCTGACTTCCCCCTGCCAGGGAACACCTGTGACACCAGGCAGCTGCGAAGAGGGCGGCCCCAAACCTCCCCCACCCACTCGGACGCTTTCCAGAATTCTGAGTTTGGCAAGGTTCAGTCCTCTGCCTACAGTGTCTGGGATCTCCTAGTGACTTCCACAAGTGTCTCCTAGTGCTTGCTGCCGGGGAAAGGCGGTGGTGGGGCTGGAATTGCAGGTAACATCTAGTGCCTACCCCTGGAAAGATGAGGAAATTAGCGGACTTCCCCCTGCCACGGAACACCTGTGACAACAGGAAGCTGCGTGGTTTGCGGCCCCAATCTTCCCCCACCACTCGGCCGCGTTCCGGAATTCTGATTGTGGCGAGGTTCCGTCCTCTGTCTGCAGCGCTTGGCATCTCCTAGGAGCCCTCCGCATGTCTTCCCCGAGTGTCTCCTTTTGCGGGCTGCCTTGGAAATGCGGGGGTTGGGCTGGAAAAGCAGGTAGAATCCAGTGCCTCTCCCTGGACAGATGAGATAATTAGCGGAATTCCGGCTGCCAGGGAAAACCTGTGACAACAGGCAGCTGCGTGGAGAGCGGTCCCAAACCTCCCCCACACACTCGGCCGCATTCCGGAATTCTCAGTGTGGCGAGGTTCCGTCCTCTGTCTGCAGCACCTGGGATCTCCTAGGAGCACTCCGCGTGTCTTCCTCGAGGGACTCTTATGCGAACTGCTGGTGAAAGTCGGGGGTTGGGCTGGAAACGCAGGTAGCATCTAGTGCCTCCCCCTGGGCAGATGAGGTAATTAGCGGAATTCCCCCTGCCAGGGAACACCTGTGACAACAGGCAGTTGCGTGGAGGGCGGCCCTAAACCTCCCCAACCCACTTGGCCGCGTTCTTGATTCCTGAGTGTGGGGAGGTTCCGTCCTCTGTTTGCGGCCCCTGGGATCTCCTAGGAGCATTCCACGTGTCTTCCCCGAGTATCTCGTAGTGCGGTCTGCCGGGGAAATGTGGGTATTGGGCTGGAAATGCAGGTAGCATCTAGTGCCCCCTCTGGACAGATGAGGTAATTAGCAGACTTCCCCCTGCCAGGGAACACCTGTGACTTCAGGCAGCTGCGAGGAGGGCGGCCCCAAACCTCCCCCACCCACTCGGCCGCGTTCCGGAATTCTGAGTGTGGCGAGGTTCCGTCCTCTGTCTGCAGCGCTTGGGATATCCTTGGAGCCCTCCACGTGTCTTCCGGGATTGTCTCCTAGTTCCGGCTGCAGGGGAAATGCGGGGGTTGGGCTGGAAATGCAGGTAGCATCTAGTGCCTCGCCCTGCACAGATCAGGTAATTAGCGGAATTCCCCCTGCCAGGGAACACCTGTGACAACAGACAGCTTTGTGGGAAGCGGCCCCAAACCTCCCCCTCCCTCTCGGCCGCGTTCCGGAATTCTGAGTGTGGCGAGGTTCCGTCATCTGTCTGCAGCGCTTGGGATCACCTAGGAGCCCTCCGCGTGTCTTCCCCGAGTGTCTCGTAGTGCGGGATGCCGGGGAAAGGCGGGGGTAGGGCTGGAAATACAGGTAGCATCTATGGCCTCCCCCTGGACAGATGAGGTAATTACCGGACTTCCCCCTGCCAGGTAACACCTGTGTAAACAGGCAGCTGCGTGGTGGGCGGCCCCAAACCACCCCCACCCACTCGGCCGCGTTGTGGAATCCTGAGATTGGGGAGGTTCCGTCCTCTGTTTGCGGCACCTGGGATCTCCTAGGAGCCCTCCGCGTGTCTTCCCCGAGTATCTCGTAGTGCGGTCTGCCTGGGAAATGTGTGTTTTGGGCTGGAATTGCAGGTAGCATCTAGTGCCTCCCCCTGGTCTGATGAGGTAATTAGCGGACTTCCCCCTGCAAGGGAACACCTGTGACACCAGGCAGCTGCGTGGATGGCGGCCCCAAACCTCCCCCAACCTTTCGGCCGCTTTCCGGAATTCTGAGTGTGGCAAGGTTCCGTCCTCTGTCTGCAGCGCCTGGGATCTCCTAGGAGCCCTCCGCGTGTCTTCCCCTAATGCCTGTTATGCGAACTGCCGGGGAAAGTCGGGGGTTGGGCTGGAAACACAGATACCATCTAGTGCCACCCCCTGGACAGATGAGGTAATTAGCGGAATTCCCCCTGCCAGGGAACACTTGTGACAACAGGCAGCTGCGTGGAGGGCGGCCCCAAACCTCTCCCACCCATTCGGCCGTGTTCCGGAATTCTCAGTGTGGCGATGTTCCGTCCTCTGTCTGCAGCGCCTGGGATCTCCTAGGAGACCTCCGCGTGGCTTCCCAGAGTGTCTCCCAGTGCGGGAACCCGGGGAAATGAGAGGGGTTGCGCTGGAAATTCAGGTAGAATCAAGTGTCTCCCCCTGGACAGATGAGGTAATTAGCTGACTTCCCCCTGCCAGGGAACACCTGTGACACCAGGCAGCTGCGAAGAGGGCGGCCCCAAACCTCCCCCACCCACTCGGACGCTTTCCAGTATTCTGAGTGTGGCAAGGTTCAGTCCTCTGCCTGCAGTGTCTGGGATCTCCTAGTGTCTTCCACAAGTGTCTCCTAGTGCTTGCTGCCGGGGAAAGGCGGGGGTGGTGCTGGAATTGCAGGTAACATCTAGTGCCTACCCCTGGAAAGATGAGGAAATTAGCGGACTTCCCCCTGCCACGGAACACCTGTGACAACAGGAACCTGCGTAGTTTGCGGCCCCAAACGTCCCCCAAACACTCGGCCGCGTTCCGGATTTCTGATTGTGGCGAGGTTCCGTCCACTGTCTGCAGCGCCTGGGATCTCCTAGGAGCCCTCCGCGTGTCTTCCCCGAGTGTCTCCTAGTGAGGGCTGCCGGGGAAAGGCGGGGGTTGGGCTGGAAATGCAGGAAGCATCTAGTGCCTCCCCCTGAACAATTCAGGTAATTAGCGGACTTCCCCCTGCCCGGTAACACCTGTGACAACAGGCAGCTCTGTGGAGGGCGGCCCCAAACCTCCCCCACCCACTCGGCCGCATTCTGGAATTCTGAGTGTGGGGAGGTTCCGTCCTCTGTTTGCGGCGTAGGATCTCCGAAGAGCCCTCCGCGTGTCTTCCCAGAGTGACTTTTATGCGAACTGCCGGGGAAAGTCGGGGGTTGTGCTGGAAAACCAGGTAGTATCTAGGGCCTCCCCCTGGACAGATGAGGTAATTAGCGGACTTCCCCCTGCCAGGGAACACCTGTGACAACAGGCAGTTGCGTGGAGGGCGGCCCCCAAACCTCCCCCACCCACTCGGCCGCGTTCTGGATTCCTGAGTGTGCGGAGGTTCTGTCTTCTGTTTGCGGCACTTGGGATCTACTAGGAGCCCTCCGCGTGTCTTCCCCGAGTATCTCGTAGTGCGGTCTGCCGGGGAAATGTGGGTTTTGGGCTGGAAATGCAGGTAGCATCTAGTGCCTCCCCCTGGACAAATGAGGTTAATTAGCGGAATTCCCCCTGCCAGGGAACAACTGTGACAACAGGAAGCTGTGTGGAAAGCAGCCCCAAACATCCCCCAACCACTCGGACGCGTTCCGGAATTCTGAGTGTGGCGAGGGTCCGTCCTCTGTCTGCAGCACCTGGGATCTCTTTGGAGCCCTCCGCGTGTCTTCCCCGAGTATCTCCTAGTGCCGGCTGCCGGGGAAAAGTGGGGGTTGGGCTGGAAATGCAGGTAGCATCTAGTGCCTCCCCCTGCACAGATCAGGTAAGTAGCGGAATTCCAACTGCAAGGGAACACCTGTGACACCAGACAGCTTTGTGGGGAGCAGCCCCAAACCTCCCCATCCCTCTCGGCCGCGTTCCGGAATTCTGAGTGTGGCAAGGTTCCGTCATCTGTCTGCAGCGCCTGGGATCTCCTAGGAGCCCTCCGCGTGTCTTCCCCTAATGCCTGTTATGCGAACTGCCGGGGAAAGTCGGGGGTTGGGCTGGAAACACAGGTAGCATCTAGTGCCACCCCCTGGACAGATGAGGTAATTAGCGGAATTCCCCCTTCCAGGGAACACTTGTGACACCAGGCAGCTGCGTGGAGGGCGGCCCCAAACCTCTCCCACCCATTCGGCCGTGTTCCGGAATTCTCAGTGTGGCGATGTTCCGTCCTCTGTCTGCAGCGCCTGGGATCTCCTAGGAGCCCTCCGCGTGGCTTCCCCGAGTATCTCGTAGTGCGGTCTGCCTGGGAAATGTGGGTTTTGGGCTGGAAATGCAGGTAGCATCTAGTGCCTCCCCCTGGTCTGATGAGGTAAGTAGCGGAATTCCCCCTGCAAGGGAACACCTGTGACACCAGGCAGCTGCGTGGATGGCGGCCCCAAACCTCCCCCAACCTTTCGGCCGCTTTCCGGAATTCTGAGTGTGGCGAGGGTCCGTCCTCTGTCTGCAGCACCTGGGATCTCTTTGGAGCCCTCCGCGTGTCTTCCCCGAGTATCTCCTAGTGCCGGCTGCCGGGGAAAAGTGGGGGTTGGGCTGGAAATGCAGGTAGCATCTAGTGCCTCCCCCTGCACAGATCAGGTAAGTAGCGGAATTCCAACTGCAAGGGAACACCTGTGACACCAGACAGCTTTGTGGGGAGCAGCCCCAAACCTCCCCATCCCTCTCGGCCGCGTTCCGGAATTCTGAGTGTGGCAAGGTTCCGTCATCTGTCTGCAGCGCCTGGGATCTCCTAGGAGCCCTCCGCGTGTCTTCCCCTAATGCCTGTTATGCGAACTGCCGGGGAAAGTCGGGGGTTGGGCTGGAAACACAGGTAGCATCTAGTGCCACCCCCTGGACAGATGAGGTAATTAGCGGAATTCCCCCTTCCAGGGAACACTTGTGACACCAGGCAGCTGCGTGGAGGGCGGCCCCAAACCTCTCCCACCCATTCGGCCGTGTTCCGGAATTCTCAGTGTGGCGATGTTCCGTCCTCTGTCTGCAGCGCCTGGGATCTCCTAGGAGCCCTCCGCGTGGCTTCCCAGAGTGTCTCCCAGTGCGGGATCCCGGGGAAATGAGAGGGGTTGCGCTGGAAATTCAGGTAGAATCAAGTTTCTCCCCCTGGACAGATCAGGTAATTAGCTGACTTCCCCCTGCCAGGGAACACCTGTGACACCAGGCAGCTGCGAACAGGGCGGCCCCAAACCTCCCCCACCCACTCGGACGCTTTCCAGAATTCTGAGTTTGGCAAGGTTCAGTCCTCTGCCTGCAGTGTCTGGGATCTCCTAGTGACTTCCACAAGTGTCTCCTAGTGCTTGCTGCCGGGGAAAGGCGGTGGTGGGGCTGGAATTGCAGGTAACATCTAGTGCCTACCCCTGGAAAGATGAGGAAATTAGCGGACTTCCCCCTGCCACGGAACACCTGTGACAACAGGAAGCTGCGTGGTTTGCGGCCCCAAACTTCCCCCAACCACTTGGCCGCGTTCTGGAATTCTGATTGTGGCGAGGTTCCGTCCTCTGTCTGCAGCGCTTGGCATCTCCTAGGAGCCCTCCGCATGTCTTCCCCGAGTGTCTCCTTTTGCGGGCTGCCTTGGAAATGCGGGGGTTGGGCTGGAAAAGCAGGTAGAATCCAGTGCCTCTCCCTGGACAGATGAGATAATTAGCGGAATTCCGGCTGCCAGGGAAAACCTGTGACAACAGGCAGCTGCGTGGGGAGCGGTCCCAAACCACCCCCACACACTCGGCCGCATTCCGGAATTCTGAGTGTGGCGAGGTTCCGTCCTCTGTCTGCAGCACCTGGGATCTCCTAGGAGCACTCCGCGTGTCTTCCTCGAGGGACTCTTATGCGAACTGCTGGTGAAAGTCGGGGGTTGTGCTGGAAACGCAGGTAGCATCTAGTGCCTCCCCCTGGGCAGATGAGGTAATTAGCGGAATTCCCCCTGCCAGGGAACACCTGTGACAACAGGCAGTTGCGTGGAGGGCGGCCCCAAACCACCCCCACCCACTCGGCCGCGTTGTGGAATCCTGAGATTGGGGAGGTTCCGTCCTCTGTTTGCGGCACCTGGGATCTCCTAGGAGCCATCCGCGTGTCTTCCCCGAGTATCTCGTAGTGCGGTCTGCCTGGGAAATGTGGGTTTTGGGCTGGAAATGCAGGTAGCATCTAGTGCCTCCCCCTGGTCTGATGAGGTAAGTAGCGGAATTCCCCCTGCAAGGGAACACCTGTGACACCAGGCAGCTGCGTGGATGGCGGCCCCAAACCTCCCCCAACCTTTCGGCCGCTTTCCGGAATTCTGAGTGTGGCAAGGTTCCGTCCTCTGTCTGCAGCGCCTGGGATCTCCTAGGAGCCCTCCGCGTGTCTTCCCCTAATGCCTGTTATGCGAACTGCCGGGGAAAGTCGGGGGTTGGGCTGGAAACACAGGTAGCATCTAGTGCCACCCCCTGGACAGATGAGGTAATTAGCGGAATTCCCCCTGCCAGGGAACACTTGTGACACCAGGCAGCTGCGTGGAGGGCTGCCCCAAACCTCCCCCACCCATTCGGCCGTGTTCCGGAATTCTCAGTGTGGCGATGTTCCGTCCTCTGTCTGCAGCGCCTGGTATCTCCTAGGAGCCCTCCGCATGGCTTCCCAGAGTGTCTCCCAGTGCGGGATCCCGGGGAAATGAGAGGGGTTGCGCTGGAAATTCAGGTAGAATCAAGTGTCTCCCCCTGGACAGATCAGGTAATTAGCTGACTTCCCCCTGCCAGGGAACACCTGTGACACCAGGCAGCTGCGAAGAGGGCGGCCCCAAACCTCCCCCACCCACTCGGACGCTTTCCAGTTTTCTGAGTGTGGCAAGGTTCAGTCCTCTGCCTGCAGTGTCTGGGATCTCCTAGTGTCTTCCACAAGTGTCTCCTAGTGCTTGCTGCCGGGGAAAGGCGGGGGTGGTGCTGGAATTGCAGGTAACATCTAGTGCCTACCCCTGGAAAGATGAGGAAATTAGCGGACTTCCCCCTGCCACGGAACACCTGTGACATCAGGAAGCTGCGTAGTTTGCGGCCCCAAAATTCCCCCAACCACTCGGCCACGTTCCGGATTTCTGATTGTGGCGAGGTTCCGTCCTCTGTCTGCAGCGCCTGGGATCTCCTAGGAGCCCTCCGCGTGTCTTCCCCGAGTGTCTCCTAGTGAGGGCTGCCGGGGAAAGGCGGGGGTTGGGCTGGAAATGCAGGAAGCATCTAGTGCCTCCCCCTGCACAATTCAGGTAATTAGCGGACTTCCCCCTGCCCGGTAACACCTGTGACAACAGGCAGCTCTGTGGAGGGCGGCCCCAAACCTCCCCCTCCCAATCGGCCGCATTCTGGAATTCTGAGTGTGGGGAGGTTCCGTCCTCTGTTTGCGGCGTAGGATCTCCGAGGAGCCCTTCGCGTGTCTTCCCAGAGTGACTCTTATGCGAACTGCCGGGGAAAGTCGGGGGTTGTGCTGGAAAACCAGGTAGTATCTAGGGCCTCCCCCTGGACAGATGAGGTAATTAGCGGAATTCCCCCTGCCAGGGAACACCTGTGACAACAGGCAGTTGCGTGGAGGGCGGCCCCAAACCTCCCCCACCCACTCGGCCGCGTTCTGGATTCCTGAGTGTGCGGAGGTTCCGTCTTCTGTTTGCGGCACTTGGGATCTACTAGGAGCCCTCCGCGTGTCTTCCCCGAGTATCTCGTAGTGCGGTCTGCCGGGGAAATGTGGGTTTTGGGCTGGAAATGCAGGTAGCATCTAGTGCCTCTCCCTGGACAAATGAGGGTAATTAGCGGAATTCCCCCTGCCAGGGAAAAACTGTGACAACAGGTAGCTGTGTGGAAAGCAGCCCCAAACATCCCCCAACCACTCGGACGCGTTCCGGAATTCTGAGTGTGGCGAGGGTCCGTCCTCTGTCTGCAGCACCTGGGATCTGCTTGGAGCCCTCCGCGTGTCTTCCCCGAGTATCTCCTAGTGCCGGCTGCCGGGGAAAAGTGGGGGTTGGGCTGGAAATGCAGGTAGCATCTAGTGCCTCCCCCTGCACAGATCAGGTAAGTAGCGGAATTCCAACTGCAAGGGAACACCTGTGACACCAGACAGCTTTGTGGGGAGCGGCCCAAAACCTCCCCATCTCTCTGGGCCGCGTTCCGGAATTCTGAGTGTGGCAAGGTTCCGTCATCTGTCTGCAGCGCCTGGGATCTCCTAGGAGCCCTCCGCGTGTCTTCCCCTAATGCCTGTTATGCGAACTGCCGGGGAAAGTCGGGGGTTGGGCTGGAACACAGGTAGCATCTAGTGCCACCCCCTGGACAGATGAGGGTAATTAGCGGAATTCCCCCTTCCAGGGAACACTTGTGACACCAGGCAGCTGCGTGGAGGGCGGCCCCCAAACCTCTCCCACCCATTCGCCGTGTTCCGGAATTCTCAGTGTGGCGATGTTCCGTCCTCTGTCTGCAGCACCTGGGATCTCCTAGGAGCCCTCCGCGTGGCTTCCCAGAGTGTCTCCCAGTGCGGGATCCCGGGGAAATGAGAGGGGTTGCGCCTGGAAATTCAGGGTAGAATCAAGTGTCTCCCCCTGGACAGATCAGGTAATTAGCTGACTTCCCCCTGCCAGGGAACACCTGTGACACCAGGCAGCTGCGAAGAGGGCGGCCCCAACCTCCCCCACCCACTCGGACGCTTTCCAGAATTCTGAGTTTGGCAAGGTTCAGTCCTCTGCCTGCAGTGTCTGGGATCTCCTAGTGACTTCCACAAGTGTCTCCTAGTGCTTGCTGCCGGGGAAAGGCGGTGGTGGGGCTGGAATTGCAGGTAACATCTAGTGCCTACCCCTGGAAAGATGAGGAAATTAGCGGACTTCCCCCTGCCACGGAACACCTGTGACAACAGGAAGCTGCGTGGTTTGCGGCCCCAAACTTCCCCCAACCACTCGGCCGCGTTCCGGATTTCTGATTGTGGCGAGGTTCCGTCCTCTGTCTGCAGCGCGATGGATCTCCTAGGAGCCCTCCGCGTGTCTTCCCCGAGTGTCTCCTAGTGCGGGCTGCCGGGGAAAGGCGGGGGTTGGGCTGGAAATGCAGGAAGCATCTTGTGCTTCCCCCTGGACAAATGAGGTAATTAGCGGAATTCCCCCTGCCAGGGAACAACTGTGACAACAGGCAGCTGTGTGGAAAGCAGCCCCAAACATCCCCCAACCACTCGGACGCGTTCCGGAATTCTGAGTGTGGCGAGGGTCCGTCCTCTGTCTGCAGCACCTGGGATCTCCTTGGAGCCCTCCGCGTGTCTTCCCCGAGTATCTCCTAGTGCCGGCTGCCGGGGAAAAGTGGGGGTTGGGCTGGAAATGCAGGTAGCATCTAGTGCCTCCCCCTGCACAGATCAGGTAAGTAGCGGAATTCCAACTGCAAGGGAACACCTGTGGACACCAGACAGCTTTGTGGGGAGCAGCCCCAACCTCCCCATCCCTCTCGGCCCGCGTTCCGGAATTCTGAGTGTGGCAGGTTCCGTCATCTGTCTGCAGCGCCTGGGATCTCCTAGGAGCCCTCCGCGTGTCTTCCCCTAATGCCTGTTATGCGAACTGCCCGGGAAAGTCGGGGGTTGGGCTGGAAACACAGGTAGCATCTAGTGCCACCCCCTGGACAGATGAGGTAATTAGCGGAATTCCCCTTCCAGGGAACACTTGTGACAACCAGGCAGCTGCGTGGAGGGCGGCCCCAAACCTCTCCCACCCATTCGGCCGTGTTCCGGAATTCTCAGTGTGGCGATGTTCCGTCCTCTGTCTGCAGCGCCTGGGATCTCCTAGGAGCCCTCCGCGTGGCTTCCCAGAGTGTCTCCCAGTGGCGGGATCCCGGGGAAATGAGAGGGGTTGCGCTGGAAATTCAGGTAGAATCAAGTGTCTCACCCTGGACAGATCAGGTAATTAGCTGACTTCCCCCTGCCAGGGAACACCTGTGACACCAGGCAGCTGCGAAGAGGGCGGCCCCAAACCTCCCCCACCCACTCGGACGCTTTCCAGAATTCTGAGTTTGGCAAGGTTCAGTCCTCTGCCTGCAGTGTCTGGGATCTCCTAGTGACTTCCACAGTGTCTCCTAGTGCTTGCTGCCGGGGAAAGGCGGTGGTGGGGCTGGAATTGCAGGTAACATCTAGTGCCTGCCCCTGGAAAGATGAGGAAATTAGCGGAATTCCCCCTGCCACGGAACACCTGTGACAACAGGAAGCTGCGTGGTTTGCGGCCCCAAACTTCCCCCAACCACTCGGCCGCGTTCCGGATTTCTGATTGTGGCGAGGTTCCGTCCTCTGTCTGCAGCGCCTGGGATCTCCTAGGAGCCCTCCGCGTGTCTTCCCCGAGTGTCTCCTAGTGAGGGCTGCCGGGGAAAGGCTGGGGTTGGGCTGGAAATGCAGGAAGCATCTAGGGCCTCCCCCTGGACAGATGAGGTAATTAGCGGACTTCCCCCTTCCAGGGAACACCTGTGACAACAGGCAGTTGCGTGGAGGGCGGCCCCAAACCTCCCCCACCCACTCGACCGCGTTCTGGATTCCTGAGTGTACGGAGGTTCCGTCTTCTGTTTGCGGCACCTGGGATCTACTAGGAGCCCTCCGCGTGCCTTCCCCGAGTATCTCGTAGTGCGGTCTGCCGGGGAAATGTGGGTTTTGGGCTGGAAATGCAGGTAGCATCTAGTGCCACCCCCTGGACAAATGAGGTAATTAGCGGAATTCCCCCTGCCAGGGAACAACTGTGACAACAGGCAGCTGTGTGGAAAGCAGCCCAAAACATCCCCCAACCACTCGGACGCTTTCCGGAATTCTGAGTGTGGCGAGGGTCCGTCCTCTGTCTGCAGCACCTGGGATCTCCTTGGAGCCCTCCGCGTGTCTTCCCCGAGTATCTCCTAGTGCCGGCTGCAGGGGAAAAGTGGGGGTTGGGCTGGAAATGCAGGTAGCATCTAGTGCCTCCCCCTGCAAAGATCAGGTAAGTAGCGGAATTCCAACTGCAAGGGAACACCTGTGACACCAAGCAACTGCGTGGAGGGCGGCCCCAAACCTCCCCCACCCACTCGGCCGCATTCTGGAATTCTGAGTTTGGGGAGGATCCGTCCTCTGTTTGCGGCGCCTGGGATCTCCTAGGAGCCCTCCGCGTGGCTTCCCAGAGTGTCTCGTAGTGCGGGCTGCCGGGGAAATATGGGGGTTGGGCTGGAAATGCAGGTAGCATCTAGTGCCTCCCCCTGGACAGATGAGTTAATTAGTGGAATTCCCCCTGCTAGGGAACACATGTGACAACAGGCATCTCTGAGGGAGCGGCCCCAATCGTCCCTTCACCCACTCGGCCGCGTTCCGGATTTCTGATTGTGGCGAGGTTCCGTCCTCTGTCTGCGGCGCTTGGAATCTCCTAGGAACCCTCTGCTTGTCTTCCCCGAGTGACAATTATGCGGGTTGCAGGGGAAAGGCTGGGGTTGTGCTGGAAATTCTGGTAGCATCTAGTGCCTCCCCCTGGACAGATGAGGTAATTAGCGGACTTCCCCATGCCAGGGAACACCTGTGACAACAGGCAGCTGCGTGGAGGGCGGCCCCAAACCTCCCCTTCCCACTCTGCCGCGTTACGGAATTCTGAGTGTGAGGAGGTTCCGTCCTCTGTCTGCAGCGCCTGGGATCTCCTTGAAGACATCCGCGTGTCTTCCCCGAGTGTCTCTTATTGCCGGCTCTCGGGGAAAAGCGGGGGTTGGGCTGGAAATGCAGGTAGCATCTAGTGCCTTCCCCTGGCCAGATGAAGTAATTAGTGGAATTCCCCCTGCCAGGGAACACATGTGACAACAGGCATCTGTGTGGGGGCGGCCCCAAACCACTCCCACCCACTCGGCCGCGTTAAGGAATTCTGATTGTGGCGAGGTTCCATCCTCTGTCTGCAGCGCCTGGGATCTCCTAGGAGCCCTCCGCGTGTCTTCCCCTAGTGTCTCCTAGTGCGGGCTGCCGGGGAAAGGCGGGGTTTGGGCTGGAAATGCAGGTAGCAACTAGTGCCTCCCCCTGCACATATCAGGTAATTAGCGGAATTCCCCATGCCAGGGAACACCTGTGACACCAGACAGCTGTGTGGAGAGCGGCCCCAAACCTCCCCCACACACTCGGCCGCGTTCTGGAATCCTGAGTGTGGGGAGGTTCCGTCCTCTGTTTGCGGCACCTGGGATCTCCTAGGAGCCCTCCGCGTATCTTCCCGAAGTGTTTCGGAGTGCGAGCTGCTGGGGACATTAGCGGGTTGGGCTTGAAATGCAGGTAGCATCTAGTGCCTCCCCCTGGACAGATGAGGTAATTAGCGGACTTCCCCCTGCCATGGAACAACTGTGACACAAGGCAGCTGTGTGGAGAGCAGCCCCAAACATCCCCCACCCACTCGGCCGCTTTCCGGAATTCTCAGTGTGGCGAGGTTCCGTCCTCTGTCTGCAGCGCCTGGGATTTCCTAGGAGCCCTCCGCGTGGCTTCCCAGTGTGATTCTTATGCGGGCTGCCAGGGAAACGAGGGGGTTTTGCTGGAAAAGCAGATAGAATGTTGTGCATCCCCCTGGACAGATGAGGTAATTAGCGGACTTCCCCATGCCAGGGAACACCTGTGACACCAGGCAGCTGCGGAGAGGGCGGCCCCAAATTTCCCCCACCCACTCGGACGCGTTCCGGAATTCTGAGGGTGGCAAGGTTCCGGCCTCGGTCTGCAGAGTCTGGGATCTCCTAGGAGTCCTCCGCGTGTTTTCCCAGAGTGTCTCCCAGTGTGGGCTCCCGGGGAAATGAGAGGGGTTGGGCTGGAAATTCAGGTAGAATCAAGTGCCTCCCCCTGGACAGATCAGGTTATTAGCTGACTTCCCCCTGCCAGGGAACACCTGTGACAACAGGCAGCTGCGTGGAGGGCGGCCCCAAACCTCCCCAACCCACTCGGGCGCGTTCTGGAATCCTGAGTGTGGGGAGGATCCGTCCTCTGTTTGCGGCACCTGGGATCTCCTAGGAGCCCTCCGCGTGTCTTCCCCGAGTATCTCGTAGTGCGGGCTGCCGGGGAAAGGCGGGGGTTGTTTTGGAAATGCAGGTAGCATCTAGTGCCTCCACCTGCACAGATCAGGTAATTAGCGGACTTCCCCCTGACAGGGAACACCTGTGACACCAGGCAGCTGCATGGAGGGCTGCCCAAACCTCCCCCACCAAACCTGCCGCGTTCCGGTATTCTGATTGTGGCGAGGTTCCGTACTATGTCTGCAGCGATTGGAATCTCCTAGGAACCCTCTGCTTGTCTTCCCCGAGTGACAATTATGCGGGTTGCCAGGAAAGCCTGGGGTTGTGCTGGAAATTCTGGTAGCATCTAGTGCCTCCCCCTGGACAGATGAGGTAAATAGCGGACTTCCCCATGCCAGGGAAGAACTGTGACACCAGGCATCTGTGTGGAGAGCAGCCCCAAACATCCCCCAGAAACTCGGCCGCGTTCCGGAATTCTGAGAGTGGCGAGGTTCCGTCCTCTGTCTGCAGCGCCTATGATATCCTAGGAGCCCTCGGCGTGTCTTTCCCGAGTGTCTCCTAGTGCGGGCTGCCGGGGAAAGGCGGGGTTTGTGCTGGAAATGCAGGTAGCATCTAGTGCCTCCCCCTGCACATATCAGGTAATTAGCGGAATTCCCCATGCCAGGGAACACCTGTGACACCAGGCAGCTGTGTGGTGAGCGGCGCCAAACCGCCCCCACCCACTCGGCCGCGTTCCGGAATTCTGAGTGTGGCGAGGTTCCGTCCTCAGTCTAAAGAGCCTGGGATCTCCTAGGAGCCCTCCGCGTGTCTTCCCCGAGTCTCTCCTTGTGGGGGCTGCCTGGGAAATGAGAGGGTTGGAATGGAAAAGCAGGTAGCATCTAGTGCCTCCCCCTGGACAGATGAGGTAATTAGCGGAATTCCCCCGGCCAGGGAATACCTGTGACAACAGGCAGCTGCGTGGAGGGCGGCCCCAAATCTCCCCTTCCCACACTGCCGCGTTCCGGAATTCTGAGTGTGAGGAGGTTCCGTCCTCTGTCTGAAGCGCCTGGGATCTCCTTGAAGCAATCCGCCTGTCTTCCCCGAGTGTATCCTAGTGCCGGCTCTCGGGGAAAATCGGGGGTTGGGCTGGAAATGCAGGTAGCATCTAGTGCCTCCCCCTGGACAGATGAGGTAATTAGTGGAATTCCCCCTGCCAGGGAACACCTGTGACATCAGGCAGCTGTGTGGAGAGCGGCCCCAAACCTCCCCCACCCACTCGGCCGCGTTCCGGAATTCTGATTCTGGCGAGGTTCCGTCCTCTGTCTGCGGTGCTTGGAATCTCCTAGGAACACTCTGCTTGTCTTCCCCGAGTGACAAATATGCGGGTTGCCGGGGAAAGCCTGGGGTTGTGCTGGAAATTCTGGTAGCATCTAGTGCCTCCCCCTGGACAGATGAGGTAATTAGCGGACTTCCCCCTGCCAGGGAACACCTGTGACACCAGGCAGCTGTGTGGAGGGCGGCCCCAAACCTCCCCCTCCCACACGGGCGTGTTCCGGAATTCTGAGTGTGTCGAGGTTCCGTCCTCTGTCTGCAGCGCCAGGGATCTCCTAGGAGCCCTCCGCATGTCTTCCCCGAGTGATTCTTATGCGGGCTGCCAGGGAAACGAGGGGGTTGTGCTGGAAAAGCAGATAGAATGTTGTGCATCCCCCTGGAAAGATGAGGTAATTAGCGGACTTCCCCCTGCCATGGAACACCTGTGACACCAGGCAGCTGCGTAGAGGGCGGCCCCAAATTTCCCCCACCCACTCGGAATCGTTCCGGAAATCTGAGGGTGGCAAGGTTCCGTCCTCTGTCTGCAGAGTCTGGGATCTCCTAGGAGCTATCCGCGTGTCTTCCCGAGTGACTCTTATGCGAACTGCCGGTGAAAGTCGGGGTTTGGGCTGGAAATACAGGTAGCATCTAGTGCCTCCCCCTGGACAGATGAGGTAATTAGCGGAATTCCCCCTGCAAGGGAACACCTGTGACAAAGGGCAGCTGCGTGGGGGGCGGCCCCAAGCCTCGCCCACACACTCGGCCGCGTTCTGGAATCCTGATTGTGGGGAGGATCCGTCCTCTGTTTGCGGCGCATGGGATCTCCTAGGAGCCCTCCGCGTGTCTTCCCCGATTATCTCTTAGTGAGGTCTGCCGGGGAAATGTGGGTTTTGGGCTGGAAATGCAGGTAGCATCTAGTGCCTCCCCCTGGACAGATGAGGTATTTAGCGGACTTCCCCCTGCCAGGGAACACCTGTGACACCAGGCATCTGCGTGGAGGGCGACCCCAATCCTCCCCCAGCCACTCGGCCGTGTTCCGGAATTCTCATTGTGGCGAGGTTCCGTCCTCTGTCTGCAGCGCCTGGGATTTCCTAGGAGCCCTCAGCGTGGCTTCCCAGAGTGATTCTTATGCGGGCTGCCAGGGAAACGAGGGGGTTGTGCTGGAAAAGCAGATAGAATGTTGTGCATCCCCCTGGAGAGATGAGGTAATTAGCGGACTTCCCCCTGCCATGGAACACCTGTGACATCAGGCAGCTGCATACAGTGCGGCCCCAAATTTCCCCCAACCACTCGGACGCGTTCCGGAATTCTGAGGGTGGCAAGGTTCCGGCCTCGGTCTGCAGAGTCTGGGATCTCCTAGGAGTCCTCCGCGTGTCTTCCCAGAGTGTCTCCCAGTGTGGGCTCCCGGGGAAATGAGAGGGGTTGGGCTGGAAATTCAGGTAGAATCAAGTGCCTCCCCCTGGACAGATCAGGTTATTAGCTGACTTCCCCCTGCCAGGGAACACCTGTGACAACAGGCAGCTGCGTGGAGGGCGGCCCCAAACCTCCCCAACCCACTCGGGCGCGTTCTGGAATCCTGAGTGTGGGGAGGATCCGTCCTCTGTTTGCGGCACCTGGGATCTCCTAGGAGCCCTCCGCGTGTCTTCCCCGAGTATCTCGTAGTGCGGGCTGCCGGGGAAAGGCGGGGGTTGTTTTGGAAATGCAGGTAGCATCTAGTGCCTCCACCTGCACAGATCAGGTAATTAGCGGACTTCCCCCTGACAGGGAACACCTGTGACACCAGGCAGCTGCATGGAGGGCTGCCCAAACCTCCCCCACCAACCCTGCCGCGTTCCGGTATTCTGATTGTGGCGAGGTTCCGTACTATGTCTGCAGCGATTGGAATCTCCTAGGAACCCTCTGCTTGTCTTCCCCGAGTGACAATTATGCGGGTTGCCAGGAAAGGCTGGGGTTGTGCTGGAAATTCTGGTAGCATCTAGTGCCTCCCCCTGGACAGATGAGGTAAATAGCGGACTTCCCCCTGCCAGGGAAGAACTGTGACACCAGGCATCTGTGTGGAGAGCAGCCCCAAACATCCCCCAGAAACTCGGCCGCGTTCCGGAATTCTGAGAGTGGCGAGGTTCCGTCCTCTGTCTGCAGCGCCTATGATATCCTAGGAGCCCTCGGCGTGTCTTTCCCGAGTGTCTCCTAGTGCGGGCTGCCGGGGAAAGGCGGGGTTTGTGCTGGAAATGCAGGTAGCATCTAGTGCCTCCCCCTGCACATATCAGGTAATTAGCGGAATTCCCCATGCCAGGGAACACCTGTGACACCAGGCAGCTGTGTGGGGTGCGGCGCCAAACCGCCCCCACCCACTCGGCCGCGTTCCGGAATTCTGAGTGTGGCGAGGTTCCGTCCTCAGTCTAAAGAGCCTGGGATCTCCTAGGAGCCCTCCGCGTGTCTTCCCCGAGTCTCTCCTTGTGGGGGCTGCCTGGGAAATGAGAGGGTTGGAATGGAAAAGCAGGTAGCATCTAGTGCCTCCCCCTGGACAGATGAGGTAATTAGCGGAATTCCCCCGGCCAGGGAATACCTGTGACAACAGGCAGCTGCGTGGAGGGCGGCCCCAAATCTCCCCTTCCCACACTGCCGCGTTCCGGAATTCTGAGTGTGAGGAGGTTCCGTCCTCTGTCTGAAGCGCCTGGGATCTCCTAGAAGCCATCCGCCTGTCTTCCCCGAGTGTATCCTAGTGCCGGCTCTCGGGGAAAATCGGGGGTTGGGCTGGAAATGCAGGTAGCATCTAGTGCCTCCCCTGGACAGATGAGGTAATTAGTGGAATTCCCCCTGCCAGGGAACACCTGTGACACCAGGCAGCTGTGTGGAGAGCGGCCCCAAACCTCCCCCCACCCACTCGGCCGCGTTCCGGAATTCTGATTCTGGCGAGGTTCCGTCCTCTGTCTGCGGTGCTTGGAATCTCCTAGGAACACTCTGCTTGTCTTCCCCGAGTGACAAATATGCGGGTTGCCGGGGAAAGCCTGGGGTTGTGCTGGAAATTCTGGTAGCATCTAGTGCCTCCCCCTGGACAGATGAGGTAATTAGCGGACTTCCCCCTGCCAGGGAACACCTGTGACACCAGGCAGCTGTGTGGAGGGCGGCCCCAAACCTCCCCCTCCCACACGGGCGTGTTCCGGAATTCTGAGTGTGTCGAGGTTCCGTCCTCTGTCTGCAGCGCCAGGGATCTCCTAGGAGCCCTCCGCATGTCTTCCCCGAGTGATTCTTATGCGGGCTGCCAGGGAAACGAGGGGGTTGTGCTGGAAAAGCAGATAGAATGTTGTGCATCCCCCTGGAAAGATGAGGTAATTAGCGGACTTCCCCCTGCCATGGAACACCTGTGACAACAGGCAGCTGCCTGGAGGGCGGCCCCAAACCTCCCCAACCCACTCGGGCGCGTTCTGGAATCCTGAGTGTGGGGAGGATCCGTCCTCTGTTTGCGGCACCTGGGATCTCCTAGGAGCCCTCCGCGTGTCTTCCCCGAGTATCTCGTAGTGCGGGCTGCCGGGGAAAGGCGGGGGTTGGTTTGGAAATGCAGGTAGCATCTAGTGCCTCCACCTGCACAGATCAGGTAATTAGCGGACTTCCCCCTGATAGGGATCACCTGTGACTACAGGCAGCTGCGTGGTGGGAGGCCCCAAATCTCCCCCACCCACTCGGCCGTGTTCCGGATTTCTAAGTGTGGCGAGTTTCCGTCCTCTGTTTGAAGTGCCTGGGATCTCCTAGCAGCCCTCCGCGTGGCTTCCCAGAGTGTCACCCAGTGCGGGCTCCCGGGGAAATGAGAGGGGTTGGGCTGGAAATTCTGGTAGCATCTAGTGCCTCCCCCTGGACAGATGAGGTAATTAGCGGACTTCCCCCTGCCAGGGAACACCTGTGACAACATGCAGCTGCGTGGCGGGCGGCCCGAAACCTCCCCTTCCCACTCTGCCGCGTTCCGGAATTCTGAGTGTGAGGTGGTTCCGTCCTCTGTCTGCAGCGCCTGGGATCTACTTGAAGTCCTCCGCGTGTCTTCCCCTAGTGTCTCCTAGTGCCGGCTCTCGGGGAAAAGCGGGGGTTGGGCTGGAAATGCAGGTAGCATCTAGTGCCTCCCCCTGGACAGATGAGGTAATTAGTGGAATTCCCCCTGCCAGGGAACACCAGTGACACCAGGCAGCTGTGTGGAGGGCGGCCCCAAATTTCCCCCACCCACTCGGATGCGTTCCGGAATTCTGAGGGTGGCAAGGTTCCGTCCTCTGTCTGCAGAGTCTGGGATCTCCTAGGAGCCCTCCGCGTGTCTTCCCCGAGTGACTCTTATGCGAAATGCAGGGGAAAGTCGGGGGTTGGGCTGGAAACCCAGGTAGCATCTAGGGCCACCCCCTGGACAGATGAGGTAATTAGCGGAATTCCCCCTGCCATGGAACAACTGTGACACCAGGCAACTGAGTGGAGGGCGACCCGAATCCTCCCCCACCCACTCGGCCGTGTTCCGGATTTCTCAGTGTGGCGAGGTTCCGTCCTCTGTCTGCAGCGCCTGGGATTTCCTAGGAGCCCTCCGCGTGGCTTCCCAGAGTGATTCTTATGCGGGCTGCCAGGGAAACGAGGGGGTTGTGCTGGAAAAGCAGATAGAATGTTGTGCATCCCCCTGGAGAGATGAGGTAATTAGCGGACTTCCCCCTGCCATGGAACACCTGTGACACCAGACAGCTGCGTAGAGGGCGGCCCCAAATTTCCCCCACCCACTCGGACGCGTTCCGGAATTCTGAGGGTGGCAAGGTTCCGGCCTCGGTCTGCAGAGTCTGGGATCTCCTAGGAGTCCTCCGCGTGTCTTCCCAGAGTGTCTCCCAGTGCGGGCTCCCGGGGAAATGAGAGGGGTTTTGCTGGAAATTCAGGTAGAATCAAGTGCCTCCCCCTGGACAGATCAGGTAATTCGCTGACTTCCCCCTGCCAGAGAACACCTGTGACTCCAGGCAGCTGTGTGGAGGGCGGACCCAAATCTCCCCCAACCACACGGGCGTGTTCCGGAGTTCTGTGTGTGGCGAGGTTCCGTCCTCTGTCTGCAGAGCCTGGGATCTCCTAGGAGCCCTCCCCCTCTCTTCCCGGAGTGACTCTTATGCGAAATGCCGGGGAAAGTCGGGGGTTGGGCTGGAAACCCAGGTAGCATCTAGGGCCACCCCCTGGACAGATGAGGTAATTAGCGGACTTCCCCCTGCCAGAGAACACCTGTGACAACAGGCAGCTGCGTGGAGGGCGGCCCCAAACCTCCCCAACCCACTCGGGCGCGTTCTGGAATCCTGAGTGTGGGGAGGATCCGTCCTCTGTTTGCGGCACCTGGGATCTCCTAGGAGCCCTCCGCGTGTCTTCCCCGAGTATCTCGTAGTGCGGGCTGCCGGGGAAAGGCGGGGGTTGGTTTGGAAATGCAGGTAGCATCTAGTGCCTCCACCTGCACAGATCAGGTAATTAGCGGACTTCCCCCTGATAGGGAACACCTGTGACTACAGGCAGCTGCGTGGTGGGAGGCCCCAAATCTCCCCCACCCACTCAGCCGTGTTCCGGATTTCTCAGTGTGGCGAGTTTCCGTCCTCTGTTTGAAGTGCCTGGGATCTCCTAGCAGCCCTCCGCGTGGCTTTCCAGAGTGTCACCCAGTGCGGGCTCCCGGGGAAATGAGAGGGGTTGGGCTGGAAATTCAGGTAGAATCAAGTGTCTCCCCCTGGACAGATCAGATAATTAGCTGAATTCCCCCTGCCAGGGAACACCTGTGACACCAGGCTGCTGCGTAGAGGGGGGCCCCAAACCTCCCCCACCCACTCGGACGCGTTCCAGTATTCTGAGGGTGGCAAGGTTCAGTCCTCTGTCTGCAGTGTCTGGGATATCCTAGGAGTCCTCCGCGTGTCTTCCTCAAGTGTCTCTTAATGCGGGCTGCCGGGGAAAGGCGGAGGTTGGGCTGGAAATGCAGGTAGCATCTAGTGCCTCCCCTTGCACAATTCAGGTAATTAGCGGACTTCCCCCTGACAGGGAACACCTGTGACACCAGGCAGCTGCATGGAGGGCTGCCCAAACCTCCCCCACCCACTCGGCTGCGTTCCGGAATTCTGATAGAGGCGAGGTTCCGTACTCTGTCTGCAGCGATTGGAATCTCCTAGGAACCCTCTGCTTGTCTTCCCCGAGTGACAATTATGCGGGTTGCCGGGGAAATGCTGGGGTTGTGCTGGAAATTCTGGTAGCATCTAGTGCCTCCCCCTGGACAGATGAGGTAATTAGCGGACTTCCCCCTGCCAGGGAACACCTGTGACACCAGGCAGCTGCGTGGAGGGCGGCCCCAAACCTCCCCCACCCACTCGGGCGCGTTCCGGAATTCTGAGGGTGGCGAGGTTCCGTCCTCAGTCTAAAGAGTCTGGGATCTCCTAGGAGCCCTCCGCGTGTCTTCCCCGAGTGTCTCCTAGTGCGGGCTGCCTGGGAAACGCAGGGGTTGGACTGGAAATGCAGGTAGCATCTAGGTCCTCCCCCTGGACAGATGAGGTAATTAGCGAACTTCCCCCTGCTAGGGAACACCTGTGACAACATGCAGCTGCGTGGAGGGCGGCCCCCAAACCTCCCCCACCCACTCGGGCGCGTTCCCGAATTCTGAGTGTGGCGAGGTTCCGTCCTCAGTCTAAAGAGCCTGGGATCTCCTAGGGGCATTACGCGTGTCTTCCCCGAGAGTCTCCTAGTGCGGGCTGCCTGGGAAAGTCAGGGCTTGGACTGGAAATGCTGGTAGTTTCTAGGTCCTCCCCCTGGACAGATGAGGTAATTAGCGAACTTCCCCCTGCTAGGGAACACCTGTGACAACATGCAGCTGCGTGGAGGGCGGCCCCAAACCTCCCCCACCCACTCGGGCACGTTCCCGAATTCTGAGTGTGTCGAGGTTCCGTCCTCTGTCTGCAGCGCCAGAGATCTCCTAGGAGCCCTCCGCATGTCTTCCCCGAGTGATCCTTATGCGGGCTGCCAGGGAAACGACGGGGTTGTGCTGGAAAGCAGATAGAATGTTGTGCATCCCCCTGGACAGATGAGGTAATTAGCGGACTTCCCCATGCCAGGGAACACCTGTGACACCAGGCAGCTGCGTAGAGGGCGGCCCCAAATTTCCCCCACCCACTCGGCTGCATTCCGGAATTCTGATTGTGACGAGGTTCCGTAATCTGTCTGCAGCGATTGGAATCTCCTAGGAACACTCTGCTTGTCTTCCCCCGAGTGACAATTATGCGGGTTTGCCAGGGAAATGCTGGGGTTGTGCTGGAAATTCTGGTAGCTTCTAGTGCCTCCCCCTGGACAGATGAGGTAATTAGTGGAATTCCCCCTGCCAGGGAACACATGTGACAACAGGCATATGTGTGGGAGCGGCCCCAAACCACCCCCACCCACTCGACCGCGTTAAGAAATTCTGATTGTGGCGAGGTTCCATCGTCTGTCTGCAGCGCCTGGGATCTCCTAGGAGCCCTCCGCGTGTCTTCCCCTAGTGTCTCCTAGTGCGGGCTGCCGGGGAAAAGCGGGGTTTGGGCTGGAAATGCAGGTAGCAACTAGTGCCTCCCCCTGCACATATCAGGTAATTAGCGGAATTCCCCATACCAGGGAACACTTGTGACACCAGGCAGCTGTGTGGAGAGCGGCCCCAAACCTCCCCCACCCACTCGGCCGCGTTCCGGAATTCTGATTCTGGCGAGGTTCCGTCCTCTGTCTGCGGCGCTTGGAATCTCCTAGGAACACTCTGCTTGTCTTCCCCGAGTGACAATTATGCGGGTTGCCGGGGAAAGGCTTGGGTTGTGCTGGAAATTCTGGTAGCATCTAGTGCCTCCCCCTGGACAGATGAGGTAATTAGTGGAATTCCCCCTGCCAGGGAACACCAGTGACACCAGGCAGCTGCGTGGAGGGCGGCCCCAAACCTCCCCCACCCACTCGGGCCCGTTCTGGAATCATGAGTGTGGGGAGGATCCGTCCTCTGTTTGCGGCACCTGGGATCTCCTAGGAGCCCTCCGCGTGTCTTCCCCGAGTATCTCGTAGTGCGGGCTGCCGGGGAAAGGCGGGGGTTGGTTTGGAAATGCAGGTAGCATCTAGTGCCTCCACCTGCACAGATCAGGTAATTAGCGGACTTCCCCCTGATAGGGATCACCTGTGACTACAGGCAGCTGCGTGGTGGGAGGCCCCAAATCTCCCCCACCCACTCGGCCGTGTTCCGGATTTCTAAGTGTGGCGAGTTTCCGTCCTCTGTTTGAAGTGCCTGGGATCTCCTAGCAGCCCTCCGCGTGGCTTCCCAGAGTTTCAACCAGTGCGGGCTCCCGGGGAAATGAGAGGGGTTGGGCTGGAAATTCTGGTAGCATCTAGTGCCTCCCCCTGGACAGATGAGGTAATTAGCGGACTTCCCCCTGCCAGGGAACACCTGTGACACCAGTCAGCTGCGTGGAGGGTGGCCCCAAACCTCCCCCACCCACTCGGGCGCGTTCCGGAATTCTGAGGGTGGCGAGGTTCCGTCCTCTCTCTGCAGAGCCTGGGATCTCCTAGGAGTCCTCCGCGTGTCTTCCCCGAGTGTCTCATATTGCGGGCTGCAGGGGAAAGGCGGGGGTTGGGCTGGAAAAGCAGGTAGCATCTACTGCCTCCCCCTGCACAAATGAGGGAATTAGCGAACTTCCCCCTGCTAGGAACACCTGTGACAACATGCAGCTGCGTGGAGGGCGGCCCCAAACTTCCCCACCCACTCGGGCGCGTTCCCGAATTCTGAGTGTGGCGAGGTTCCGTCCTCAGTCTAAAGAGCCTGGGATCTCCTAGGGGCCTTCCGCGGTGTCTTCCCCGAGTGTCTCCTTGTGGGGGCTGCCTGGGAAATGAGAGGGTTGGAATGGAAAAGCAGGTAGCATCTACTGCCTCCCCCTGCACAAATGAGGGAATTAGCGAACTTCCCCCTGCTAGGGAACACCTGTGACAACATGCAGCTGCGTGGAGGGCGGCCCGAAACCTCCCCTTCCCACTCTGCCGCGTTCCGGAATTCTGAGTGTGAGGTGGTTCCGTCCTCTGTCTGCAGCGCCTGGGATCTACTTGAAGTCCTCCGCGTGTCTTCCCCTAGTGTCTCCTAGTGCCGGCTCTCGGGGAAAAGCGGGGTTGGGCTGGAAATGCAGGTAGCATCTAGTGCCTCCCCCTGGACAGATGAGGTAATTAGTGGAATTCCCCCTGCCAGGGAACACATGTGACAACAGGCATATATGTGGGAGCGGCCCCAAACCCACCCCCACCCACTCGACCGCGTTAAGAAATTCTGATTGTGGCGAGGTTCTATCCTCTGTCTGCAGCGCCTGGGATCTCCTAGGAGACCTCCGCGTGTCTTCCCCTAGTGTCTCCTAGTGCGGGCTGCCGGGGAAAGGCGGGGGTTTGGGCTTGGAAATGCAGGTAGCAACTAGTGCCTCCCCCTGCACATATCAGGTAATTAGCGGAATTCCCCATACCAGGGAACACTTGTGACACAAGGCAGCTGTGTGGAGAGCGGCCCCAAACTCCCCACCCACTCGGCCGCGTTCCGGGAATTCTGATCTGGCGAGGTTCCGTCCTCTGTCTGCGGCCTTGGAATCTCCTAGGAACACACTGCTTGTCTTCCCCGAGTGACAATTATGCGGGTTGCCGGGGAAGTCTTGGGTTGTGCTGGAAATTCTGGTAGCATCATAGTGCCCCCCTGGACAGATGAGGTAATTAGTGGAATCCCCCTGCCAGGGAACACCAGGACAACAGGCAGCTGTGTGGAGGGCGGCCACCCCAAACCTCCCCCTCCCACACGGGCGTGTTCCGGAATTCTGAGTGTGTCGAGGTTCCGCATCCTCGTCTGCAGCGCCAGGGATCTCTAGGAGCCCTCCGCATGTCTTCCCCGAGTGATTTATGAGGGCTGCCAGGGAAACGATGGGGTTGTGCTGGAAATGCAGATAGAATGTTTGTGCATCCCCCTGGACGATGGGTAATTAGCGGACTTCCCCATGCCAGGGAACACCTGTGACACAGGCAGCTGCGTAGAGGGCGGCCCCAAAATTTCCCCACCAACTCGGATGCGTTCCGGAATTCTGAGGGTGGCAAGGTTCGTCCTCTGTATGCAGAGTCTGGGATCTCCTAGGAGCCCTACGCGTGTCTCCCGAGTGACTATGCGAAATGCAGGGGAATTCGGGGGTTGGGCTGGAAACCCGGTAGCATCTAGGGCCCACCCCTGGACAGATGAGGTAATTAGCGGGATTCCCCCTGCCTGGAACAACTGTGACACAGGCAAATGAGTGGAGGGCGACCCGAATCCTCCCCCACCCACTCGGCCGTGTTCTGGAATTCTCAGTGTGGCGAGGTTCGTCCTCTGTCTGCAGCGCCTGGATTTCCAAGGAGCCCTCCGCGTGGCTTCCCAGAGTGATTCTTATGCGGGCTGCAGCTGGAAACGAGGGGGTTGTGCTGGAAAAGCAGATAGAATGTGTGCATCCCCCTGGAGAGATGGAAATTAGCGGACTTCCCCCTGCCATGGAACACCTGTGAACCACCAGCGCTGCGTAGAGGGCGGCCCCAAATTTCCCACCCACTCGGACGCGTTCCGGAATTCTGAGGGTGGCAAGGTTCCGGCCTCGGTCTGCAGAGTCTGGGATCTCCTAGGAGTCCTCCGCGTGTCTTCCCAGAGTGTCTACAGTGCGGGCTCCCGGGGAAATGAGAGGTTTTGCTGGAAATTCAGGTAGAATCAAGTGCCTCCCCCTGGACAGATCAGGTAATTCGTGACTTCCCCCTGCAGAGCCAACAAAAACACCTGTGACACCAGGCAGCTGGGTGGAGGGCGGCCCAAATCTCCC
>NW_022587717.1:0-93350 GCF_009834535.1 Camelus ferus
AGTGCCTGGGATCCTCAAGGAGCCCTCCGCATGACTTCCCGAGTGTCTCCTTGTGCGGACTGCCGGGGAAAAAAGGAGGTTGTGCTGGAAATGCAGGTAGCATCTAGTGCCTCCCCCTGGACAGATGAGGTAATTAGCGGACTTCCCCCTGCCAGGGAACACCTGTGACAACAGGCAGCTGCGTGGTGGGCGTCCCCAAACCTCCCCAACACACTAGGCCGCGTTCCGGATTTCTGAGTGTGGCGAGGTTCCGTCCTCTGTCTGCAGCGCCTGGGATCTCCTAGGAGTCCTCCGCGTGTTTTCCCGAGTGCCTCCTAGTGCGGGCTGCCGGGGAAAGGCGGGTGTTGCGCTGGAAATGCAAGGTAGCATCTAGTGCCTCCCCCTGGACAGATCAGATAATTAGCGGACTTCCCCCTGCCAGGGAACACCTGTGATACCAGGCAGTTGGGTGGAGTGCGTCCCCAAACCTCCCCCACCCACTCGGCCGCTTTCCGGATTTCTGAGTTTGGCGAGGTTCCGTCCTCAGTCTGCAGCGCCTGGGATCTCCTAGGAGCCCTGAGCGTGTATTCCCGAGTGTCTCCTAGAGCGGGCTGCCGGGGAAAGGCGAGGGTTGGGCTGGAAATTCAGTAGCATCTAGAGCCTCCCCCTGGACAGATAGGTAATTAGCGG
Organism: Camelus ferus; assembly: GCF_009834535.1. Lineage (NCBI taxonomy): Eukaryota > Metazoa > Chordata > Mammalia > Artiodactyla > Camelidae > Camelus > Camelus ferus. The sequence goes on from NW_022587717.1 coordinate 670, forward strand.
ACTTCCCCCTGCCAGGGAACACCTGTGACACCAGGCAGCTGTGTGGAGGCATCTCCAAACTACCCCAACCACTAGGCCGCGTTCCCGAATTCTTAGTGTGACGAGGTTCCGTCCTCTGTCTGCAGCGCCTGGGATCTCCTAGGAGACTTCCGCGTGTCTTAACCGAGTGTCTCATAGTGCGGGCGGCCGGGAATACGCGGGGGTTGCGCTGGTGAAATGCAGGTAGCATCTAGTGCCTCCCCCTGGACAGATCAGGTAATTAGCGGACTTCCCATTGCCAGGGAACATCTGTGACACCAGGCATCTATGTGGAGGTTGGCCCCAAATCTACCCCACAAACTCGGCCGCGTTCCGGAATTCTGAGTGTGGCGAGCTTCCGTCCTCTGTCTGCAGCGCCTAGGACCTCCTAGGAGCCCTCCGCGTGTATTCCCCGTGTGTCTCCTAGTGCGGGCCGCCGGGGAAAAAGGTGGTTGTGCTGAAAATGCAGGTAGATTCTAGTGCCTCAATGTGGACAGATGAGGAAATTAGCGGACTTACCCCTGCCAGGGAACACCTGTGACACAAGTCAGCTTCGTGGTGTGCGGCCCCAAAACTCCCCCACCCACTCGGCCGCGTTCCGGTATTCTGAGTGTGGCGAGGTTCCGTCCTCTGTCTGCAGTGCCTGGGATCTCCTAGGAGCCCTCCGCTTATCTTTCCCTAGTGTCTCCTAGTGCGGGCTGCCGGGGAATGGCGGGGGTTGGGCTGGAAATGCAGGTAGCATTTAGTGCCTCCCCCTGGACAGATCAGAAAATTAGCGGATTTCCCCCTGCCAGGGAACACCTGTGACACCAGGCACTCCGTGGTGGGCGGCCGCAAAGCTCTCCCCCCCACTAGGCCGCGTTCCGGATTTCTGAGTGTGGCGAGGTTCCGTCCTCTGTTTGCAGCAACTGGGATCTCCTAGGAGCCCTCCGCGTGTCTTCCCCGAATGACACTTATGCGGGCAGCAGGGAAAAGGCGGGAGTTGGGCTGGAAACGCAGGTAGCATCTAGTGTCTCCCCTGGACAGATGAGGTACTAGCGGACTTCCTCCTGCCAGGGAACACCTGTGACAACAGGCAGCTGCGTGGAGGGCGGCCCCAAACCTCCCCAAACCACTAGGCCGCGTTCCCGAATTCTGAGTGTGGCGAGTTCCGTCCTCTCTTTGCAGCAACTGGGATCTCCTAGGAGCCTTCCGTGTGTCTTCCCGAGTGTATCCTCGTGCAGACTGCCGGGGAATTGGGGGGTAGGGCTGGAAATGCAGGTAGCATCTAGTGCGTCCCCCTGGACAGATCAGATATTTAGCGGACTTCCCCCTGCCAGGGAACAACTGTGATACAAGGCAGTTGGGTGGAGTGCGTCCCCAAACTTCCCCCACCCACTGGGCCGCTTTCCGGATTTCTCAGTTTGGCGAGGTTCCGTCCTCTGTTTACAGCGCCTGGGATCTCCTAGGAGCCCTCCGCGTGTCTTCCCCGAGTGTCTCCTAGTGCGGGCTGCCGGGGAAAGGCAGGGGTTGGGCTGGAAATGCATGGAGGATCTAGTGCCTCCTCCTGGACAAATCAGATAATTAGCGGAATTCCCCCTGCCAGGGAACACCTGTGACACCAGGCAGCTGCGTGGTGGGCGGCCTCAAAATTCCTCAACACACTAGGCCGCGTTCCGGTTTTCTGAGTGTGGCGAGTTTCCGTCCTCTGTCTGCAGCGCCTGGGATCTCCTAGGAGCCCTCCACGTGTCTTCCCCGAGTGTCTCCTAGTGCGGGCTGCCGGGAAAAGAGGGGGTTGTGCTGGAAATTCAGTAGCATCTAGTGCCTCCCTCTGGACCGATGAGGTAATTAGCGGACTTCCCCTGCCAGGGAACACCTGTGATACCAGGCAGTTGCGTGGAGGGCGGCCCCAAACTTCCCCAACCCACTCGGCCGCGTTCCGGAATTCTGAGTTTGGCGAGGTTCCGTCCTCAGTGCAGCGCCTGGGATCTCCTAAGAGCCCTCCGCGTGTCTTCTCCGAGTGTTTACTAGTGCGGGCTACCGGGGAATGGCGGGGGTTGGGCAGGAAAATCAGGTAGAATCTAGTGCCTCCCCCAGGACCGATGAGGTAATTAGAGGACTTCCCCTGCCAGGGAATATTTGTGACACCAGGCAGCTGCGTGGTGTGCGGCCCCAATCCTCCCCTACCCACTCGGCCGCGTTCCGGATTTCTGAGTGTGGCAATGTTCCTTTCTCTCTGCATCGCCTGGGATCTCCTAGGATCCCCCGCATGTCTTCCCTGATGTCTCCTTGTGCGGGATCCCGGGGAAATGAGGGGGTTGTGCTGGAAATGCAGGTAGCATCTAGTGCCTCCCCCTGGAAAATTGTGGTAATTAGCGTACTTCCCCCTGCCAGGGAACACTTTGACACCAGGCAGCTTCTTGGAGGGCGGCCCCAAACCTCCCCAACCCACTACGCCGCGTTCCGGATTTCTGAGTGTGGAGAGGTTCCGTCCTCTGTCTGCAGTGCCTGGGATCTCCTAGGAGCCCTCCGCGTGTCTTCCCCGAGTGTCTCCTAGTGCGGGCCGCCGGGGAAAAAGGGGGTTGTGCTGAAAATGCAGGTAGATTCTAGTGCCTCAATGTGGACAGATGAGGAAATTAGCGGACTTACCCTGCCAGGGAACACCTGTGACACAAGTCATCTTCGTGGTGTGCGGCCCCAAACCTCCCCAACCCACTAGGCCGCGTTTCGGTATTCTGAGTGTGGCGAGGTTCCGTCCTCTGTCTGCAGTGCCTGGGATCTCCTAGGAGCCTTCCGCTTGTCTTCCCCGAGCGTCTCCTAGTGCGAGCTGCCGGGGAAATGCGGGTGTTGTGTTGGAAATGCAGGTAGCATCTATTGCCTCCCCCTGGACAGATCACATATTTAGCGGACTTCCCCCTGCCAGGGAACACCTGTGACACCAGGCAGCTGAGTGGTGGGCGGCCCCAAACTTCCCCAACACACTAGGCCGTGTTTCATAATTCTCAGTGTGGCGAGGTTCCGTCCTCTGTCTGCAGCGCCTGGGATCTCCTAGGAGCCCTCTGCGTGTCTTCCCCGAGTATCTCTAATTGCGGGCTGCCGGGGAAAGGAGGGGGTTGTGCTGGAAATGCAGGTAGCATCTAGTGCCTCCTCCTGGACAGATCAGATAATTAGCGGACTTCCCCCTGCCAGGGAACACTTTTATACCAGGCAGCTGTGTGGAGGGCGGCCCCAAACCTCCCAAAACCACTCGGCTTCTTTTCGGAATTCGGAGTGTGGCGAGGATCCGTCCTCTGTCTGCAGCGCCTGGGATCTCCTAGGAGCACTCCGCGTGTCTTCCCCGAGTGACTCTTATGCGGATTTCCGGGGAAAAGTGGGTGTTGTGCTGGAAAACAAGTAGCATCTAGTTCCTACCCCTGGATAGATGAGGTAATTAGCGGTATTCCCCCTGCCAGGGAACACCTGTGACACCAGGCAGCTGCGAGAATGGCGGCCCCAAATTTCCCCAACCCACTATGCCGCTTTCCGGATTCTGAGTGTGGCGAGGTTCCGTCTTCTGTCTGCAGCGCCTGGGATCTCCTAGGAGACCTCCGCGTGTCTTCCCCTAGTGACTCTTATGCGGGCTTCCAGGGAAAGGCGGGGGGATTGGGCTCGAAAAGCAGGTAGCATCTAGTGCCTCCCCCTGGACAGATGAGGTACTAGCGGACTTCCTCCTGCCACGGAACACCTGTGACACCTGGAAGCTGCGTGGTGGGCGGCCACAAAATTCCGCAACACACTAGGCCGCGTTCCCGAATTCTGAGTGTGGAGAGGTTCCGTCCTCAGTCTGCAGCGCCTGGGATCTCCTAGGAGCCCTGAGCGTGTCTTCCCCGAGTGTATCCTCGTGTGGACTGCCGGGGAATTGCGGGGGTTGGGCTGGAAATGCAGGTAGCATCTAGTGCCTCCCCCTGGACAGATCAGATAATTAGCGGACTTCCCCCTGCCCGGGAACACCTGTGATACCAGGCAGTTGGGTGGAGTGCGTCCCCAAACCTCCCCCACCCACTCGGCCGCTTTCCGGATTTCTGAGTTTGGCGACATTCCGTCCTCAGTCTGCAGCGCCTGGGATCTCCAAGGAGCCCTGAGCGTGTCTTCCCCGGGTGTCTCCTAGAGCGGGCTGCCGGGGAAAGGCGGGGGTTGGGCTGGAAATTCAGTAGCATCTAGTGCCTCCCCCTGGACCGATGAGGTACTTAGCGGAATTCCCCCTGCCAGGGAACACCTGTGACACCTGGAAGCTGCGTGGTGGGCGGCCACAAAATTCCGCAACACACTAGGCCACGTTCCGGATTTCTGAGTGTGGCGAGTTTCCGTCCTCTGTCTGCAGCGCATGGGATCTCCTAGGAGCCCTCCGCGTGTTCCCCGAGTGTCTCCTAGTGCGGGCTGCCGAGGAAAGAGGGGGTTGTGCTGGAAATTAAGTAGCATCTAGTGCCTCCCTCTGGAACGATGAGGTAATTAGCGGACTTCCCCTGCCAGGGAACACCTGTGACACCAGGCAGCTTCGTGGAGGGCGGCCCGAAACTTCCCCAACCCACACGGGCCGCGTTCCGGAATTCTGAGTTTGGCGAGGTTCCGTCCTCAGTCTGCAGCGCCTGGGATCTCCAAGGAGCCCTCCGCGTGTCTTCCCCGAGGTCTCTACTAGTGCGGGCCGCCGGGGAAATAGGTGGGTTATGCGTGAAAATGCACGTAGATTCTAGTGCCTCAATGTGGACAGATGAGGAAATTAGCGACTTCCCCCTGCCAGGGAACACCTGTGAAACCAGGCAGCTGCGTGGAGGGCGGAACCAAACCTCCCCAACCCACTCGGCTGCGTTCCGGAATTCTGAGTGTGGCGAGGTTCCGTCCTCTGTCTGCAGCACCTGGGATCAACTAGGAGAACTCCGCGTGTCTTCCCCGAGTGTCTACTAGTGCGGACAACCGGGAATGGTGTGGGGTTGGGGCAGAAAATGCAGGTAGCATCTAGTGCCTCCCCCTGGAATATTGAGGTAATTAGCGGACTTCCCCCTGCCAGGGAATACCTGTGACAGCAGGCAACTGCGTGAAGGGCGGCCCTAAATCTCCCCAATCCACCAGGCCGCTTTCCGGATTTCTGAGTGTGTGACTTTCCGTCCTCTGTCTGCAGTGCCTGGGATCCCCAAGGAGCCCTCCGCATGACTTCCCCGAGTGTCTCCTTGTGCGGACTGCCGGGGAAAGAAGGAGGTTGTGCTGGAAATGCAGGTAGCATCTAGTGCCTCCCCCTGGACAGATGAGGTAATTAGCGGAATTCCCCCTGCCAGGGAACACCTGTGACAACAGGCAGCTGCGTGGTGGGCGTCCCCAAACCTCCCCAACACACTAGGCCGCGTTCCGGATTTCTGAGTGTGGCGAGGTTCCCTCCTCTGTCTGCAGCGCCTGGAATCTCCTAGGAGTCCTCCGCGTTGTTTTCCCCCGAGTGTCTCCTAGTGCGGGCTGCCGGGGAAAGGCGGGTGTTGCGCTGGAAATGCAGGTAGCATCTAGTGCCTCCCCCTGGACAGATCAGATAATTAGCGGACTTCCCCCTGCCAGGGAACACCTGTGATACCAGGCAGTTGGGTGGAGTGCGTCCCCAAACCTCCCCCACCCACTCGGCCGCTTTCCGGATTTCTGAGTTTGGCGAGGGTTCCGTCCTCAGTCTGCAGCGCCTGGGATCTCCTAGGAGCCCTGAGCGTGTATTCCCCGAGTGTCTCCTAGAGCGGGCTGCCGGGGAAAGGCGAGGGTTGGGCTGGAAATTCAGTAGCATCTAGAGACTCCCCCTGGACAGATAGGTAATTAGCGGACTTCCCCCTGCCAGGGAACACCTGTGACACCAGGGAACTGTGTGGAGGCATCCCCAAAACTACCCCAACCACTAGGCCGCGATCCCGAATTCTTAGTGTGACGAGGTTCTGTCCTCTGTCTGCAGCGCCTGGGATCTCCTAGGAGACTTCCGCGTGTCTTAACCGAGTGTCTCCTAGTGCGGGCTGCCGGGAATACACGAGGTTTGCGCTGGAAATGCAGGTAGCATCTAGTGCCTCCCCCTGGACAGATCAGGTAATTAGCGGACTTCCCCTTCCCAGGGAACATCTGTGACACCAGGCAGCTATGTGGAGTTTGGCCCCAAAGCTACCCCACCCACTCGGCCGCGTTCCGGAATTCTGAGTGTGGCGAGCTTCCGTCCTCTGTCTGCAGCGCCTAGGACCTCCTAGGAGCCTTCCGCGTGTATTCCCCGAGTGTCTCCTAGTGCGGGCTGCCGGGGAAATGCGGGAGTAATGCTGGAAATTCAGGTAGAATCTAGTGCCTACCCCTGGACCGATGAGGTAATTAGCGGACTTTCCCTGCCAGGGAACACCTGTGACACCATGTATCTGCGTTGAGGGCGGCCCCAGACCTCCCCAACACACTCGGTCGCTTTCCGGATTTCTGAGTGTGGCGAGGTTCCGTCCTCTCTCTGCAGCGCCTAGGATCTCCTAGGAGCCCTCCGCGTGTCTTCCCCGAGTATCTCCTAGTGCAGGCTGCCAGGGAAAAGCAGGGGATGGGCTGGAAAGGCAGGTATCCTCTAGTGCCTCCCCCTGGACAGAATAGGTAATTAGCGGAATTCCTCCTGCCAGGGAACACCTGTGACACCAGGCAGCTTCGTGGAGGATGGCCCCAAAACTCCCCCCACCCACTCGGCCGCCTTCCGGAATTCTGAGTGTGGGCGAGGTTCCCTTCTCTGTCTGCATCGCCTGGGATCTCCTAGGAGCCCTCCGCGTGTATTCCCAGAGTATCTCCTAGTGCCGGCTGCCGGGGAAACGCGGGTGTTGTGTTGGAAATGCTGGTAGCATCTAGTGCCTCCCCCTGGACAGATGAGGTAATTAGCGGACTTGCCCCAGCCAGGGAACGCCTGTGACACCAGGGAGCTGCGTGGAGGGCGGACCCAAAACTCACCCACCCACTCGGCCTCGTTCCGGAATTCTGAGTGTGGCGAGGTTCCGTCCTCTGTCTGCAGCGCCTGGGATCTCCTAGGAGCCCTCCGCGTGTCTTCCCCGAGTGTCTCCTAGTGCGGGCTGCCGAGGAAAGAGGGGGTTGTGCTGGAAATTAAGTAGCATCTAGTGCCTCCCTCTGGAACGATGAGGTAATTAGCGGACTTCCCCTGCCAGGGAACATCTGTGACACCAGGCAGCTGCGTGGTGTGCGGCCCCAAACCTCCCCAAACCACTCGGTCGTGTTCCGGATTTCTGAGTGTGGCGATATTCCTTCCTCTCTCTGCATCGCCTGGGATCTCCTAGGATCCCCCGCATGTCTTCCCTAAATGTCTCCTTGTGCGGGCTCCCGGGGAAAGGAGGGGGTTGTGCTGGAAATGCAGGTAGCATCTAGTGCCTCCCCCTGGAAAATTGAGGTAATTAGCGGACTTCCCCCTGCCAGGGAACACTTTGACACCAGGCAGCTTCTTGGAGGGTGGCCCCAAACCTCCCCAAACCACTACGCCGCGTTCCGGATTTCTGAGTGTGGGCGAGGTTCCGTCCTCTGTCTGCAGCGCCTGGGATCTCCAAGGAGCCCTCCGCGTGTCTTCCCCGAGTGTCTCCTAGTGCGGGCCGCCGGGGGAAATAGTGGGTTATGCTGAAAATGCAGGTAGATTCTAGTGCCTCAATGTGGACAGATGAGGAAATTAGCGGACTTCCCCCTGCCAGGGAACACCTGTGAAACCAGGCAGCTGCGTGGAGGGCGGAACCAAACCTCCCCAACCCACTCGGCTGCGTTCCGGAATTCTGAGTGTGGCGAGGTTCCTTCCTCTGTCTGCAGCACCTGGGATCACCTAGGAGAATTCCGCGTGTCTTCCCCGAGTGTCTACTAGTGCGGACAACCGGGGAATGGTGGGGGTTGGGCAGGAAAATGCAGGTAGCATCTAGTGCCTCCCCCTGGAATATTGAGGTAATTAGCGGACTTCCCCCTGCCAGGGAACACCTGTGACAGCAGGCAACTGCGTGAAGGGCGGCCCCAAATCTCCCCAATCCACCAGGCCGCTTTCCGGATTTCTGAGTGTGGTGACTTTCCGTCCTCTGTCTGCAGTGCCTGGGATCCCCAAGGAGCCCTCCGCATGACTTCCCCGAGTGTCTCCTTGTGCGGACTGCCGGGGAAAGAAGGAGGTTTGTGCTGGAAATGCAGGTAGCATCTAGTGCCTCCCCCTGGACAGATGAGGTAATTAGCGGAATTCCCCTGCCAGGGAACACCTGTGACAACAGGCAGCTGCGTGGTGGGCGTCCCCAAACCTCCCCAACACACTAGGCCGCGTTCCGGATTTCTGAGTGTGGCGAGGTTCCCTCCTCTGTCTGCAGCGCCTGGAATCTCCTAGGAGTCCTCCGCGTGTTTTCCCCGAGTGTCTCCTAGTGCGGGCTGCCGGGGAAAGGCGGGTGGTTGCGCTGGAAATGCAGGTAGCATCTAGTGCCTCCCCCTGGACAGATCAGATAATTAGCGGACTTCCCCTGCCAGGGAACACCTGTGATACCAGGCAGTTGGGTGGAGTGCGTCCCCAAACCTCCCCCACCCACTCGGCCGCTTTCCGGATTTCTGAGTTTGGCGAGGTTCCGTCCTCAGTCTGCAGCGCCTGGGATCTCCTAGGAGCCCTGAGCGTGTCTTCCCCGAATGTCTCCTAGAGCGGGCTGCCGGGGAAAGTCGGGGGTTGGGCTGGAAATTCAGTAGCATCTAGAGCCTCCCCCTGGACAGATAGGTAATTAGCGGACTTCCCCCTGCCAGGGAACACCTGTGACACCAGGAAGCTGTGTGGAGGCATCCCCAAAACTACCCCAACCACTAGGCCGCGATCCCGAATTCTTAGTGTGACGAGGTTCTGTCCTCTGTCTGCAGCGCCTGGGTTCTCCTAGGAGACTTCCGCGTGTCTTAACCGAGTGTCTCCTAGTGCGGGCTGCCGGGAATACACGGGGGTTGCGCTGGAAATGCAGGTAGCATCTAGTGCCTCCCCCTGGACAGATCAGGTAATTAGCGGACTTCCCCTTGCCAGGGAACATCTGTGACACCAGGCAGCTATGTGGAGATTGGCCCCAAAGCTACCCCACCACTCGGCCGCGTTCCGGAATTCTGAGTGTGGCGAGCTTCCGTCCTCTGTCTGCAGCGCCTAGGACCTCCTAGGAGCACTCCGCGTGTATTCCCCGAGTGTCTCCTAGTGCGGGCTGCCGGGGAAATGCGGGAGTAATGCTGGAAATTCAGGTAGCATCTAGTGCCTACCCCTGGAGCGATGAGGTAATTAGCGGACTTTCCCTGCCAGGGTCACCTGTTCCACAATGTATCTGCGTTGAGGGCGGCCCCAGACCTCCCCAACACACTCGGTCGCTTTCCGGATTTCTGAGTGTGGCGAGGTTCCGTCCTCTCTCTGCAGCGCCTAGGATCTCCTAGGAGCCCTCCGCGTGTCTTCCCCGAGTATCTCCTAGTGCAGGCTGCCAGGGAAATGAGGGGGTTGTGCTGGAAATGCAGGTAGCATCTAGTGCCTCCCCTGGAAAATTGAGGTAATTAGCGGACTTCCCCCTGCCAGGGAACACTTTGAATCCAGGCAGCTGCTTGGAGGGCGGCCCCAAACATCCCCAAACCACTACGCCGCGTTCCGGATTTCTGAGGGTGGAGAGGTTCCGTCCTCAGTCTGCAGCGCCTGGGATCTCCTAGGAGCCCTCCGCGTGTCTTCCCCGAGTGTCTCCTAGTGCGGGCCGCCGGGGAAAAAGGGGGTTGTGCTGAAAATGCAGGTAGATTCTAGTGCCTCAATGTGGACAGATGAGGAAAGTAGCGGACTTACCCCTGCCAGGGAACACCTGTGACACAAGTCAGCTTCGTGGTGTGCGGCCCCAAACCTCCCCCACCCACTCGGCCGCGTTCCGGTATTCTGAGTGTGGCGAGGTTCCGTCCTCTGTCTGCAGTGCCTGGGATCTCCTAGGAGCCCTCCGCTTATCATACCCGAGTGTCTCCTAGTGCGGGCTGCCGGGGAATGGCGGGGGTTGGGCTGGAAATGCAGGTAGCATCTAGTGCCTCCCCCTGGACAGATCAGAAAATTAGCGGATTTCCCCCTGCCAGGGAACACCTGTGACACCAGGCACTCCGTGGTGGGCGGCCGCAAACCTCCCCAATTCACTAGGCCGCGTTCCGTATTTCTGAGTGTGGCAAGGTTCCGTCCACTGTCTGCAGCACCTGGGATCTCCTAGGAGCCTTCCGCCTATCTTCCCCGAGTGTCTCCTAGTGCGGGCTGCCGGGGAATGGCGGGGGTTTGCATGGAAATGCAGGTAGCATCTAGTGCCTCCCCCTGGACAGATCCGATAATTAGCGGACTTCCCCCTGCCAGGGAACACCTGTGACACCAGGCAGCTGCGTGGAGGGCAGCCCCAAACTTCCCCAACCCACTCGGCCGCGTTCCGGAATTCTGAGTTTTGCGAGGTTCCGTCCTCAGTCTGCAGCGCCTGGGATCTCCTAAGAGCCCTCCGCGTGTCTTCCCCGACTGTCTACTATTGCGGGCTACCGGGGAATGGCGGGGGTTGGGCAGGAAAAGCAGGTAGCATCTAGTGCCTCCCCCAGGACCGATGAGGTAATTAGCGGACTTCCCCTGCCAGGGAACATCTGTGACACCAGGCAGCTGCGTGGTGTGCGGCCCCAAACCTCCCCTACCCACTCGGCCGCGTTCAGGATTTCTGAGTGTGGTGAGGTTCCGTCCTCTGTCTGCAGCGCCTGGGATCTCCTAGGAGCCCTCTGCGTGTCTTCCCCGAGTATCTCAAATTGCGGGCTTCCGGGGAAAGGAGGGGGTTGTGCTGGAAATGCAGGTAGCATCTATTGCCTCCCCCTGGACAGATCAGATAATTAGCGGACTTCCCCCTGCCAGGGAACACCTGTTATACCAGGCAGCTGTGTGGAGGGCGGCCCCAAACCTCCCAAACCCACTCGGCTTCGTTTCGGAATTCGGAGTGTGGCGAGTTTCCGTCCTCTGTCTGCAGCGCCTGGGATCTCCTAGGAGCCCTCCGCGTGTCTTCCCCGAGTGACTCTTATGCGGACTTCCGGGGAAAAGCGGGTGTTGTGCTGGAAAATCAGGTAGAATCTAGTTCCTACCGCTGGACAGATGAGATAATTAGCGGTATTCCCCCTGCCAGGGAACACCTGTGACACCAGGCAGCTGCGAGAAGGGCGGCCCCAAACTTCCCCAACCCACTAGGCCGCTTTCCGGATTTCTGAGTGTGGCGAGGTTCCGTCTTCAGTCTGCAGCGCCTGGGATCTCCTAGGAGCCCTCCGCGTGTCTTCCCCTAGTGACTCTTATGCGGGCTTCCGGGGAAAGGCGGGGGTTGGGCTCGAAAAGCACGTAGCTTCTAGTGCCTACCCCTGGACAGATGAGGTAATTAGCGGACTTCCCCCTGCCAGGGAACACCTGTGACACCAGGCAGCTGCGTGGAGGGCGGCCCCAAAACTCCCCAACAAACTAGGCCGCTTTCCGGATTTCTGAGTGTGGCGACTTTCCGTCCTCTGTCTGCAGTGCCTGGGATTCCCAAGGAGCCCTCCGCATGACTTCCCCGAGTGTCTACTTGTGCGGGCTGCCGGGGAAACGCGGGTGTTGTGTTGGAAATGCTGGTAGCATCTAGTGCCTCCCCCTGGACAGATGAGGTAATTAGCGGACTTTCCCCAGCCAGGGAAAACCTGTGACACCAGGGAGCTGCGTGGAGGGCGGACCCAAACCTCACCCACCCACTCGGCCGCGTTCCGGTATTCTGAGTGTGGCGAGGTTCCGTCCTCTGTCTGCAGCGCCTGGGATCTCCTAGGAGCCCTCCGCGTGTCTTCCCAGAATGACACTTATGCGGGCTTCAGGGAAAAGGCGGGAGTTGGGCTGGAAACGCAGGTAGCATCTAGTGCCTCCCCGTGGACAGATGAGGTACTAGCGGACTTCCTCCTGCCAGGGAACACCTGTGACACCAGGCAGGTGAGTGGTGGGTGGCCTCAAAATTCCTCAAAACACTAGGCCGCGTTCCGGATTTCTGAGTGTGGCGAGTTTCCGTCCTCTGTCTGCAGCGCCTCGGATCTCCTAGGAGCCCTCCACGTGTCTTCCCCGAGTGTCTCCTAGTGCGGGCTGCCGGGGAAAGTCGGTGGTTGGGCTGGAAATTCAGTAGCATCTAGTGCCTCCCTCTGGACCGATGAGGTAATTAGCGGACTTCCCCCTGCCAGGGAACACCTGTGACACCAGGCAGCTGCGTGGAGGGCGGCCCCAAACTTCCCCAACCCACTCGGCCGCGTTCCAGAATTCTGAGTTTGGCGAGGTTCCGTCCTCAGTCTGCAGCGCCTGGGATCTCCTAGGAGCCCTTCGCGTGTCTTCCCCGAGTGTCTACTAGTGCGGGCTCCCGGGAATGGCGGGGGTTGGGCAGGAAAAGCAGGTAGCATCTAGTGCCTCCCCCAGGACCGATGAGGTAATTAGCGGACTTCCCCTGCCAGGGAACACCTGTGACACCAGGCAGCTGAGTGGTGGGCAGCCCCAAATTTCCCCAACACACTAGGCCGCGTTTCGTAATTCTCAGTGTGGCGAGGTTCCGTCCTCTGTCTGCATCGCCTGGGATCTCCTAGGAGCCCTCTGCGTGTCTTCCCCGAGTATCTCTAATTGCGGGCTCCCGGGGAAAGGAGGGGGTTGTTCTGGAAATGCAGGTAGCATCTAGTGCCTCCCCCGGGACAGATCAGATAATTAGCGGACTTCCCCCTGCCAGGGAACACCTGTTATACCAGGCAGCTGTGTGGAGGGCGGCCCCAAACCTCCCAAACCCACTCGGCTTCGTTTCGGAATTCGGAGTGTGGCGAGGATCCGTCCTCTGTCTGCAGCACCTGGGATCTCCTAGGAGCCCTCCGCGTGTATTCCCCGAGTGACTTTTATGCGGACTTCCGGGGAAAGAAGGAGGTTGTGCTGGAAATGCCGGTAGCATCTAGTGCCTCCCCCTGGACGGATGAGGTAATTAGCGGACTTCCCCCTGCCAGGGAACACCTGTGACACCAGGCAGCTGCGTGGAGGGTGTCCCCAAAACTCCCAAACAAACTAGGCCGCTTTCCGGATTTCTGAGTGTGGCGACTTTCCGTCCTCTGTCTGCAGTGCCTGGGATCCCCAAGGAGCCCTCCGCATGACTTCCCCGAGTGTCTCCTTGTGCGGACTGCCGGGGAAAAAAGGAGGTTGTGCTGGAAATGCAGGTAGCATCTAGTGCCTCCCCCTGGACAGATGAGGTAATTAGCGGACTTCCCCCTGCCAGGGAACACCTGTGACAACAGGCAGCTGCGTGGTGGGCGTCCCCAAACTTCCCCAACACACTAGGCCGCGTTCCGGATTTCTGAGTGTGGCGAGGTTCCGTCCTCTGTCTGCAGCGCCTGGGATCTCCTAGGAGTCCTCCGCGTGTTTTCCCCGAGTGTCTCCTAGTGCGAGATGCCGGGGAAAGGCGGGTGTTGCGCTGGAAATGCAGGTAGCATCTAGTGCCTCCCCCTGGACAGATCAGATAATTAGCGGACTTACCCCTGCCAGGGAACACCTGTGATACCAGGCAGTTGGGTGGAGTGCGTCCCCAAACCTCCCCCACCCACTCGGCCGCTTTCCGGATTTCTGAGTTTGGCGAGGTTCCGTCCTCAGTCTGCAGCGCCTGGGATCTCCTAGGAGCCCTCCGCGTGTCTTCCCCTAGTGACTCTTATGCGGGCTTCCGGGGAAAGGCGGGGGTTGGGCTCGAAATGCAGGTAGCATCTAGTGCCTACCCCCGGACAGATGAGGTAATTAGCGGACTTCCCCCTGCCAGGGAACACCTGTGACACCAGGCAGCTGCGTGGAGGGCGGCCCCAAAACTCCCCAACAAACTAGGCCGCTTTCCGGATTTCTGAGTGTGGCGACTTTCCGTCCTCTGTCTGCAGTGCCTGGGATCCCCAAGGAGCCCTCCGCATGACTTCCCCGAGTTTCTCCTAGTGCGTGCTGCCGGGGAAACGCGGGTGTATTTTTGGAAATTCTGGTAGCATCTAGTGCCTCCCCCTGGACAGATGAGGTATTTAGCGGACTTGCCCCAGCCAGGGAAAACCTGTGACACCAGGGAGCTGCTCGGAGTGCGGACCCAAACCTCACACACCCACTTGGCCGCGTTCCGGAATTCTGAGTGTGGCGAGGTTCCGTCCTCTGTCTGCAGCGCCTGGGATCTCCTAGGAGCCCTCTGCGTGTCTTCCCAGAATGACACTTATGCGGGCTTCAGGGAAAAGGCCGGAGTTGGGCTGGAAACGCAGGTAGCATCTAGTGCCTCCCCCTGGACAGATCAGATAATTAGCGGACTTCCCCCTGCCAGGGAACACCTGTTATACCAGGCAGCTCTGTGGAGGGCGGCCCCAAACCTCCCAAACCCACTCGGCTTCGTTTCGGAATTCGGAGTGTGGCGAGGATCCGTCCTCTGTCTGCAGTGCCTGGGATCCCCAAGGAGCCCTCCGCGTGTCTTCCCCGAGTGTCTCATTGTGCAGGCTGCCGGGGAAAGAAGGAGGTTGTGCTGGAAATGCAGGTAGCATCTAGTGCCTCCCCCTGGACAGATGAGGTATTTAGCGGACTTCCCCCTGCAAGGGAACACCTGTGACAACAGGGAGCTGCGTGGTGGGCGTCCCCAAACTTCCCCAACACACTAGGCCGCGTTCCGGATTTCTGAGTGTGGCGAGGTTCCGTCCTCTGTCTGCAGCACCTGGGATCTCCTAGGAGTCCTCCGCGTGTTTTCCCCGAGTGTCCCCTAGTGTGGGCTGCCTGGGAAAGCGGGTGCTGCGCTGGAAATGCAGGTAGCATCTAGTGCCTCCCCCTGGACAGATCAGATAATTAGCGGACTTCCCCCTGCCAGGGAACACCTGTGACACCAGGCAGTTTGGTGGAGTGCGTCCCCAAACCTCCCACACCCACTCGGCCGCTTTCCGGATTTCTGAGTTTGGCGAGGTTCCGTCCTCAGTCTGCAGCGCCTGGGATTTCCTAGGAGCCCTGAGCGTGTCTTCCCCGAGTGTCTCCTAGAGCGGGCTGCCGGGGAAAGGCGGGGGTTGGGCTCTAAATTCAGTAGCATCTAGAGCCTCCCCCTGGACCGATGAGGTACATAGCGGAATTCCTCCTGCCAGGGAACACCTTTGACACCAGGCAGCTGCGTGGAGGTCGGCCTCAAACTTCCCCAACCCACTAGGCCGCGTTCCGAAATTCTTAGTGTGACGAGGTTCCGTCCTCTGTCTGCAGCGCCTGGGATCTCCTAGGAGACTTCCGCGTGTCTTAACCGAGTGTGTCCTAGTGCAGGCTGCCGGGGAAAAGAGGGGGTTGCGCTGGAAATGCAGGTAGCATCTAGTGCCTCCCCCTGGACAGATCAGGTAATTAGCGGACTTCCCCTTGCCAGGGAACATCTGTGACACCAGGCAGCTATGTGGAGGTTGGCCCCAAAGCTACCCCACCCACTCGGCCGCGTTCCGGAATTCTGAGTGTGGCGAGCTTCCGTCCTCTGTCTGCAGCGCCTGGGACCTCCTAGGATGCCTCCGCGTGTATTACCCGAGTGTCTCCTAGTGCGGGCTGCCGGGGAAATGCGGGAGTAATGCTGGAAATTCAGGTGGAATCTAGTGCCTACCCCTGGACCGATGAGGTAATTAGCGGACTTTCCCTGCCAGGGAACACCTGTGACACCAGGTAGCTGCGTTGAGGGCGGACCCAGACCTCCCCAACACACTCGGTCGCTTTCCGGATTTCTGAGTGTTGGGAGGTTCCGTCCTCTCTCTGCAGCGCCTAGGATCTCCTAGGAGCCCTCCGCGTGTCTTCCCCGAGTATCTCCTAGTGTGGGCTGCCGGGGAAAGACAGGGGATGGGCTGGAAATGCAGGTATCCTCTAGTGTCTCCCCCTGGACAGATCAGGTAATTAGCGGAATTCCTCCTGCCAGGGAACACCTGTGACACGAGGCAGCTTCGTGGAGGGCGGCCCCAAAAATCCCCCACACACTCGGCCGCCTTCCGGAATTCTGAGTGTGGCGAGGTTCCGTCCTCTGTCAGCAGAGCCTGGAATCTCCTAGGAGCCCTCCGCCTGTCTTCCCCTAGTGAGTCTTATGCGGGCTTCCGGGGAAAGGCGGGGGTTGAGCTCGAATAGCAGGTAGCATCTAGTGCCTACCCCTGGACAGATGAGGTAATTAGCGGACTTCCCCCTGCCAAGGAACACCTGTGACACCAGGCAGCTGCGTGGTGGACGGCCCCAAATATCCCCAACCCACTAGGCCGCGTTCCGGATTTCTGAGTGTGGCGAGATTCCGTCCTCTGTCTGCAGCGCCTGGGATCTCCTAGGAGCACTCCGCGTGTCTTCCCCGAGTGTCTTCTAGTACGAGCTGCCGGGGAAAGGCGGGTGTTGTGCTGGAAATGCAGGTAGCATCTAGTGCCTCCCCCTGGACAGATCAGATATTTAGCGGACTTCCCCCTGCCAGGGAACACCTGTGACACCAGGCAGCTGTGTGGAGGGCGGCCCCAAACTTCCCCAACCCTCTAGGCCGCTTTCCGGATTTCTGAGTGTGGCGAGGTTCCGTCTTCTCTCTGCAGCGCCTGGGATCTCCTAGGAGCCCTCCGCGTTTCTTCCCATAGTGACTCTTATGCGGGCTTCCAGGGAAATGCGGGGGTTTTGCTCGAAAAGCAGGTAGCATCTAGTGCCTACCCCTGGACAGATGAGGTAATTAGCGGACTTCCCCCTGCCAGGGAACACCGGTGACACCAGGCAGCATCGGGCAGGGCGGCCCCAAACCTCCCCCAAACTATCGGTCGCGTTCCGGAATTCTGAGTGTGGCGAGGTTCCGTTCTGTGTCTGCAGCGCCTGGGATCTCCTAGGAGCAATCCGAGTGTCTTCCCCGAGTGACTCTTATGCGGGCTGCAGGGGAAAGGCGGTGGTTGGCCTGGAAATGCAGGTAGCACCAAGTGCCTACCCCAGGACAGATGAGGTTATTAGCGGAATTCCCCCTGCCAACTAACACCTGTGACACCAGGCAGCTGCGTGGATGGCGGCCCCAAACCTCCCCCAACCACTCGGCCGCGTTCCGGAATTCTGAGTGTGGGGTGGTTCCGTCCTCGGTCTGCAGCGTCTGGTATCTCTTAGTAGCCCTCCCCGTTTCTTCCCCTTTTGTCTCCTAGTGCGGTCTGCCGTAAAAATGCGTGTGTTGTGCTGGAAAAGCAGGTAGCATCTAGTGCCTCCCTCTGGACATATGAGGTAATTAGCGGAATTCCCCCTGGCAGGGAACACCTGTGACATCAGGAAGCTTCGTGGAGGTCGGCCCCAAACATCCCCCAGCCACTCGGACTCGTTCCGGAATTCTGAGTGTTGCGAGGTTCCGTCCTCTGTCTGCAGTTCCTGGGAACTTCTAGGAGCCCTCCATGTTAATTCCCCGAGTGTCTCCTAGTGCGGGCAGCCGGGGAAACCCGGGGGTTGGGCTGGAAATGCAGGTAGCATCTAGTGCCTCCCCCTGGACAGATCAGGTAATTAGCGGACTTCCCCCTGCCAGAGAACATCTGTAACACAAGGCAGCTATGTGGAGGGCGGCCCCAAAACTCCCCCACCCACTCGGCCGCGTTCCGGAATTCTGAGTGTGGCGAGGTTCCGTCCTCTGTCTGCAGTGCCAGGGATCTCCTAGGATCCCTCCGCGTGTCTTCCCCGAGTGTCTTCTAGTGCGGGCTGCCGGGGAAATCCGGGGGTTGGGCTGGAAATGCAGGTAGCATCTAGTGCCTCCCCCTGGACAGATGAGGTTATTAGCGGAATTCCCCCTGCCAGGGAACACCTGTGACACCAGGCAGCTCCGGTGATTGTGGCTCCAAACTTCCCCACCCACTCGGCCGCTTTCCGGAATTCTGAGTGTGGGGAGGATCCGTCCTCTGTCTGCAGCGCCTGGGATCTCATAGGAGCCATCCGCCTGTCTTCCCCGAGTGTATCCTAGAGCGGGCTGCATGGGAAAGGCGGGGGTTGGTCTGGAAACGCAGGTAGCATCTAGTGCCTCCCCCTGGACAGATCAGATAATTAGCGGACTTCCCCCTGCCAGGGAACACCTGTTATACCAGGCAGCTCTGTGGAGGGCGGCCCCAAACCTCCCAAACCCACTCGGCTTCGTTTCGGAATTCGGAGTGTGGCGAGGATCCGTCCTCTGTCTGCAGTGCCTGGGATCCCCAAGGAGCCCTCCGCGTGTCTTCCCCGAGTGTCTCATTGTGCAGGCTGCCGGGGAAAGAAGGAGGTTGTGCTGGAAATGCAGGTAGCATCTAGTGCCTCCCCCTGGACAGATGAGGTATTTAGCGGACTTCCCCCTGCAAGGGAACACCTGTGACAACAGGGAGCTGCGTGGTGGGCGTCCCCAAACTTCCCCAACACACTAGGCCGCGTTCCGGATTTCTGAGTGTGGCGAGGTTCCGTCCTCTGTCTGCAGCACCTGGGATCTCCTAGGAGTCCTCCGCGTGTTTTCCCCGAGTGTCCCCTAGTGTGGGCTGCCTGGGAAAGCGGGTGCTGCGCTGGAAATGCAGGTAGCATCTAGTGCCTCCCCCTGGACAGATCAGATAATTAGCGGACTTCCCCCTGCCAGGGAACACCTGTGACACCAGGCAGTTTGGTGGAGTGCGTCCCCAAACCTCCCACACCCACTCGGCCGCTTTCCGGATTTCTGAGTTTGGCGAGGTTCCGTCCTCAGTCTGCAGCGCCTGGGATTTCCTAGGAGCCCTGAGCGTGTCTTCCCCGAGTGTCTCCTAGAGCGGGCTGCCGGGGAAAGGCGGGGGTTGGGCTCTAAATTCAGTAGCATCTAGAGCCTCCCCCTGGACCGATGAGGTACATAGCGGAATTCCTCCTGCCAGGGAACACCTTTGACACCAG
Source organism: Camelus ferus (assembly GCF_009834535.1). NCBI lineage: Eukaryota > Metazoa > Chordata > Mammalia > Artiodactyla > Camelidae > Camelus > Camelus ferus. Next base: position 19,529 of record NW_022587717.1, read on the forward strand.
GCAGCTGCGTGGAGGTCGGCCTCAAACTTCCCCAACCCACTAGGCCGCGTTCCGAAATTCTTAGTGTGACGAGGTTCCGTCCTCTGTCTGCAGCGCCTGGGATCTCCTAGGAGACTTCCGCGTGTCTTAACCGAGTGTGTCCTAGTGCAGGCTGCCGGGGAAAAGAGGGGGTTGCGCTGGAAATGCAGGTAGCATCTAGTGCCTCCCCCTGGACAGATCAGGTAATTAGCGGACTTCCCCTTGCCAGGGAACATCTGTGACACCAGGCAGCTATGTGGAGGTTGGCCCCAAAGCTACCCCACCCACTCGGCCGCGTTCCGGAATTCTGAGTGTGGCGAGCTTCCGTCCTCTGTCTGCAGCGCCTGGGACCTCCTAGGATGCCTCCGCGTGTATTACCCGAGTGTCTCCTAGTGCGGGCTGCCGGGGAAATGCGGGAGTAATGCTGGAAATTCAGGTGGAATCTAGTGCCTACCCCTGGACCGATGAGGTAATTAGCGGACTTTCCCTGCCAGGGAACACCTGTGACACCAGGTAGCTGCGTTGAGGGCGGACCCAGACCTCCCCAACACACTCGGTCGCTTTCCGGATTTCTGAGTGTTGGGAGGTTCCGTCCTCTCTCTGCAGCGCCTAGGATCTCCTAGGAGCCCTCCGCGTGTCTTCCCCGAGTATCTCCTAGTGTGGGCTGCCGGGGAAAGACAGGGGATGGGCTGGAAATGCAGGTATCCTCTAGTGTCTCCCCCTGGACAGATCAGGTAATTAGCGGAATTCCTCCTGCCAGGGAACACCTGTGACACGAGGCAGCTTCGTGGAGGGCGGCCCCAAAAATCCCCCACACACTCGGCCGCCTTCCGGAATTCTGAGTGTGGCGAGGTTCCGTCCTCTGTCAGCAGAGCCTGGAATCTCCTAGGAGCCCTCCGCCTGTCTTCCCCTAGTGAGTCTTATGCGGGCTTCCGGGGAAAGGCGGGGGTTGAGCTCGAATAGCAGGTAGCATCTAGTGCCTACCCCTGGACAGATGAGGTAATTAGCGGACTTCCCCCTGCCAAGGAACACCTGTGACACCAGGCAGCTGCGTGGTGGACGGCCCCAAATATCCCCAACCCACTAGGCCGCGTTCCGGATTTCTGAGTGTGGCGAGATTCCGTCCTCTGTCTGCAGCGCCTGGGATCTCCTAGGAGCACTCCGCGTGTCTTCCCCGAGTGTCTTCTAGTACGAGCTGCCGGGGAAAGGCGGGTGTTGTGCTGGAAATGCAGGTAGCATCTAGTGCCTCCCCCTGGACAGATCAGATATTTAGCGGACTTCCCCCTGCCAGGGAACACCTGTGACACCAGGCAGCTGTGTGGAGGGCGGCCCCAAACTTCCCCAACCCTCTAGGCCGCTTTCCGGATTTCTGAGTGTGGCGAGGTTCCGTCTTCTCTCTGCAGCGCCTGGGATCTCCTAGGAGCCCTCCGCGTTTCTTCCCATAGTGACTCTTATGCGGGCTTCCAGGGAAATGCGGGGGTTTTGCTCGAAAAGCAGGTAGCATCTAGTGCCTACCCCTGGACAGATGAGGTAATTAGCGGACTTCCCCCTGCCAGGGAACACCGGTGACACCAGGCAGCATCGGGCAGGGCGGCCCCAAACCTCCCCCAAACTATCGGTCGCGTTCCGGAATTCTGAGTGTGGCGAGGTTCCGTTCTGTGTCTGCAGCGCCTGGGATCTCCTAGGAGCAATCCGAGTGTCTTCCCCGAGTGACTCTTATGCGGGCTGCAGGGGAAAGGCGGTGGTTGGCCTGGAAATGCAGGTAGCACCAAGTGCCTACCCCAGGACAGATGAGGTTATTAGCGGAATTCCCCCTGCCAACTAACACCTGTGACACCAGGCAGCTGCGTGGATGGCGGCCCCAAACCTCCCCCAACCACTCGGCCGCGTTCCGGAATTCTGAGTGTGGGGTGGTTCCGTCCTCGGTCTGCAGCGTCTGGTATCTCTTAGTAGCCCTCCCCGTTTCTTCCCCTTTTGTCTCCTAGTGCGGTCTGCCGTAAAAATGCGTGTGTTGTGCTGGAAAAGCAGGTAGCATCTAGTGCCTCCCTCTGGACATATGAGGTAATTAGCGGAATTCCCCCTGGCAGGGAACACCTGTGACATCAGGAAGCTTCGTGGAGGTCGGCCCCAAACATCCCCCAGCCACTCGGACTCGTTCCGGAATTCTGAGTGTTGCGAGGTTCCGTCCTCTGTCTGCAGTTCCTGGGAACTTCTAGGAGCCCTCCATGTTAATTCCCCGAGTGTCTCCTAGTGCGGGCAGCCGGGGAAACCCGGGGGTTGGGCTGGAAATGCAGGTAGCATCTAGTGCCTCCCCCTGGACAGATCAGGTAATTAGCGGACTTCCCCCTGCCAGAGAACATCTGTAACACAAGGCAGCTATGTGGAGGGCGGCCCCAAAACTCCCCCACCCACTCGGCCGCGTTCCGGAATTCTGAGTGTGGCGAGGTTCCGTCCTCTGTCTGCAGTGCCAGGGATCTCCTAGGATCCCTCCGCGTGTCTTCCCCGAGTGTCTTCTAGTGCGGGCTGCCGGGGAAATCCGGGGGTTGGGCTGGAAATGCAGGTAGCATCTAGTGCCTCCCCCTGGACAGATGAGGTTATTAGCGGAATTCCCCCTGCCAGGGAACACCTGTGACACCAGGCAGCTCCGGTGATTGTGGCTCCAAACTTCCCCACCCACTCGGCCGCTTTCCGGAATTCTGAGTGTGGGGAGGATCCGTCCTCTGTCTGCAGCGCCTGGGATCTCATAGGAGCCATCCGCCTGTCTTCCCCGAGTGTATCCTAGAGCGGGCTGCATGGGAAAGGCGGGGGTTGGTCTGGAAATGCAGGTAGAATCTAGTGCCTCCATCTGGACACATCAGGTATTTAGCGGAATTCCACCTGCCAGGGAACACCTGTGAAAACAAGCAGCTACGTGGAAGTGGGCCACAAACCTCCCCAACTCACTCGGCCGTGTTCCGGAATTCTGATTGTGGCGAGCTTCCGTCCTCTGTCTGCAGCGCCTGGGATCTCCTAGGAGCCCTCCGCGTGTCTTCCCCGAGTGACTCTTATGCGGGCTGCATTGGAAAGGCGGGGGTTGGGCTGAAAATACAGGTAGCATCTAGTGCCTCCCTCTGGACACATGAGGTATTTATCGGAGTTCCCCCTGCCAGGGAACACCTGTGACACCAGGCAGCTTCGTGGAGGGCTGCCCCAAACCTCCCCCACACACTCAGTCGCGTTCCGGAATTCAGAGTTTGGCGAGGTTCCGTCCTCTGTCTGCAGCGCCTGGGATCTCCAAGGAGCCCTCCGCGTGTCTTCTCCGAGTGTCTCTTAGTGCGGGCTGCCGGGTAAATGCGCAGAATGGGCTGGAAACACAGGTAGCATCTAGTGCCTCCCCCTGGACCGATGAGGTATTTAGCGGTTTTCCCCCTGCCAGGGAACACCGGTGACAACAAGCAGCTGTGTGGAGGGCGGACCCAAATCTCCCCCACCCACTCGGCCGCGTTCCTGAATTCTGAGTGTGGCGAGGTTCCGTCCTCTGTCTGCAGCGCCTGTGATCTCCTAGGAGCCCTGCGCGTGTCTTCCCCGAGTGTATCCTAGTGCGGGCTGCCGGGGAAAAGCGGGGGTTGGGCTAGAAATGCAGGTAACATCTAGTGCCTCCCCCTGAACAGATCAGGTAATTAGCGGAATTCCTCCTGCCAGTGAACACCTGTGACACCAGGCAGCTGCGTGGAGGGCGGCCCCAAACATTCCCAACCCACTCGGCCGCGTTCCGGAATTCTGAGAGAGGGGAGGTTCCGTCCTCAGTCTGCAGCGCCTGGGATCTCCTAGGAGCCCTCCGCGTGTCTTGCCCGAGTGTTCGTAGTGCAGGCTGCCGGGGAAATCGGGGTTGGGATGGAAATGCAGGTAGCATCTAGTGCCTCTCCCGGGAGAGATGAGGTATTTAGCGGACTTCCCCCTGCCAGGGAACACCTGTGACACCAGGCAGCTGCGTGGAGAGTGACCCTAAACTTCCCCCACCCACTCGGCCGCGTTCCGGAATTCTGAGTATGGCGAGGTACCGTCCTCTGTCTGCAGCGCCTGGGATCTCCTAGGAGCCTTAAGAGTGTCTTCCCCGAGTGTCTCGTAGTGCCGGCTGCCGGGGAAATCGGGGGTTGGGATGGAATTGTAGGTAGCATCTAGTGCCTCCCCCTGAACAGATCAGGTAATTAGCGGAATTCTTCCTCCCAGGGAACAGCTGTGACACCATGCAGCTTCGTGGAGGGTGGCCCCAATCCTCCCCCACCCACTCGGTCGAGTTCCGAAATTCTGACTGTGGCGAGGTTCCGTCCTCAGTCTGCGGATACTGGGATCTCCTAGGAGCACTCCGCGTTTCTTCCTGGAATGACTCTTTTGCGGGCTGCCTGGGAAAGGTGGGGGTTGGGCTGGAAATGCAGGTAGCATCTTGTGCCTTCCCCTGGAGAGATACGGTATTAGCGGACTTCACACTGCCAGGGAACACCTGTGAAACCAGGTAGCTTCATCTAGGGCGGCCCCAAACCTCCCCCACCTACTCGGCCGCGTTCCGGAATTCTGAGTGTGGCGAGTTTCCGTCCCTTGTCTGCAGTGCCTGGGATCTCCTAGGAGCCCTCCGCGTGTCTTCCCCGAGTGTATCCTAGTGCGGGTTGCCTGGGAAAGGCGGGGGTTGGGCTGGAAATGCAGGTAGCATCTAGTGCCTCCCCCTGCACACATCAGATAATTAACGGACTTCCCCCTGCCAGGGAACACCTGTGACACCAGGCAGCTTCGTGGAGGGCGGTCCTAAATCTCACCGACCCACTCGGCCTCGTTGCGGAATTCTGACTGTGGCGAGGTTCCGTCCTCAGTTTGCAGATCCTGGGATCTCCTAGGAGCCCTCCGCGTTTCTTCCCGGAATGACTCTTTTGCGGGCTGCCTGGGAAAGGCGGGGGTTAGGCTGGAAATGCAGGTAGCATCTAGTGCATTCCCCTGGAGAGATGAGGTAATTAGCGGATTTCCCCCTACCAGGGAACACCTGTGACACCAGGCAGCTGCGTGGAGGGCGGCCCCAAACCTCCCCAACCCACTCAGCCGCGTTCCGGAATTCTGAGTGTGGCGAGGTTCCGTCCTCTGTCTTCAGCGCCTGGGATCTACTAGGAGCCCTCTGACTGTCTTCCCCATGTTTCTCTTAGTGCGGGCTGCCTTGGAAAGGCGGGGGTTGGTCTGGAAATGCAGGTAGCATCTAGTGACTCCCACTGGACAGATGAGGTAATTAGTGGAATAACTCCTGCCAGGGCACACCTGTGACACAATGCAGCTGCGTGGATGGCGGCCCCAAACCTCCCCCACCCACTCGGCCGCGTTCCGGAATTCAGAGTTTGGCGAGGTTCCGTCCTCTGTCTGCAGCGCCTGGGATCTCCAAGGAGCCCTCCGCGTGTCTTCTCCGAGTGTCTCTTAGTGCGGGCTGCCGGGTAAATGCGGGGGTTGGGCTGGAAACACAGGTAGCATCTAGTGCCTCCCCCTGGACCGATGAGGTATTTAGCGGTTTTCCCCCTGCCAGGGAACACCGGTGACAACAAGCAGCTGCGTGGAGGGCGGACCCAAATCTCCCCCACCCACTCGGCCGCGTTCCTGAATTCTGAGTGTGGCGAGGTTCCGTCCTCTGTCTGCAGCGCCTGTGATCTCCTAAGAGCCCTGCGCGTGTCTTCCCCGAGTGTATCCTAGTGCGGGCTGCCGGGGAAAAGCGGGGGTTGGGCTAGAAATGCAGGTAACATCTAGTGCCTCCCCCTGAACAGATCAGGTAATTAGCGGAATTCCTCCTGCCAGTGAACACCTGTGACACCAGGCAGCTGCGTGGAGGGCGGCCCCAAACATTCCCAACCCACTCGGCCGCGTTCCGGAATTCTGAGAGAGGGGAGGTTCCGTCCTCAGTCTGCAGCGCCTGGGATCTCCTAGGAGCCCTCCGCGTGTCTTGCCCGAGTGTTCGTAGTGCAGGCTGCCGGGGAAATCGGGGTTGGGATGGAAATGCAGGTAGCATCTAGTGCCTCTCCCGGGACAGATGAGGTATTTAGCGGACTTCCCCCTGCCAGGGAACACCTGTGACACCAGGCAGCTGCGTGGAGAGCGACCCTAAACTTCCCCCACCCACTCGGCCGCGTTCCGGAATTCTGAGTATGGCGAGGTACCGTCCTCTGTCTGCAGCGATTGGGATCTCCTAGGAGCCTTAAGAGTGTCTTCCCCGAGTGTCTCGTAGTGCCGGCTGCCGGGGAAATCGGGGGTTGGGATGGAATTGTAGGTAGCATCTAGTGCCTCCCCCTGCACAGATCAGGTAATTAGCGGACTTCCTCCTGCAAGGGAACACCTGTGACACCATGCAGCTTCGTGGAGGGCGGCCCCAAAACTCCCCCACCCATTCGGCCGCGTTCCGGAATTCTGAGTGTGGCGAGGTTCCGTCCTCTGTCTGCAGCGCCTGGGATCTCCTTGGAGCCCTCTGCGTGTCTTCCGCGAGTGTCTCCTAGTGCGGGCTGCCGGGGAAACGCGGGGGTTGTGCTGAAAATGCAGGTAGCATTTAGTGCCTCCCCCTGCACAGATCAGGTATTTAGCGGAATTCTTCCTCCCAGGGAACACCTGTGACACCATGCAGCTGCGTGGAGGGTGGCCCCAATCCTCCCCCACCCACTCGGTCGAGTTCCGAAATTCTGACTGTGGCGAGGTTCCGTCCTCAGTCTGCAGATACTGGGATCTCCTAGGAGCACTCCGCGTTTCTTCCCGGAATGACTCTTATGCGGGCTGCCTGGGAAAGGCGGGGGTTGGGCTGGAAATGCAGGTAGCATCTAGTGCCTTCCCCTGGAGAGATACGGTATTAGCGGACTTCACACTGCCAGGGAATACCTGTGAAACCAGGTAGCTTCATCTAGGGCGGCCCCAAACCTCCCCCACCTACTCGGCCGCGTTCCGGAATTCTGAGTGTGGCGAGTTTCCGTCCCTTGTCTGCAGTGCCTGGGATCTGCTAGGAGCCCTTCGCGTGTCTTCCCCGAGTGTATCCTAGTGCGGTCTGCCTGGGAAAGGCGGGGGTTGACCTGGAAATGCAGGTAGCATCTAGTGCCTCCTCCTGCACAGATCATGATATTAGCGGACTTACTCCTGCCAGTGAAAACATGTGACACCAGGCAGCTGCGTGGAGGGCGGCCCCAAATCTTCCCAACCAACTCGGTCGCGTTCCGGAATTCTGAGAGTGGGGAGGTTTCGTCCTCTGTCTGCTGCCCTGGGATCTCCTAGGAGCCTTAAGAGTGTCTTCCCCGAGTGTCTCGTAGTGCAGCCTGCATGGGAAATCGGGGGTTGGGATGGAAATGCAGGTAGCATCTAGTGCCTCCCCCTGCAGAGATCAGGTAATTAGCGGACTTCCCCCTGCCAGGGAACACCTGTGACACCAGGCAGCTGCGTGGAGGGCGACCCTAAACTTCCCCCACCCACTTGGCCGAGTTCCGGAATTCTGAGTGTGGCGAGGTTCCGTCATCTGTCTGCAGTGCCTGGGATCTCCTAGGAGCCCTCCGCGTGTCTTCCCCGAGTGTCTCCTAGTGAGGGCTCCCGGATAAATGTGGGGGTTGGGCTGGAAACACAGGTAGCATCTAGTGCCTCCCCCGGCACAGATCAGGTAATTAGCGGACTTCCTCCTAAAGCGAACAACTGAGACACCAGGCAGCTGCGTGGAGTGCGGCCCAAAACTTCCCCCACCCATTCGGCCGCGTTCCGGAATTCTGATTGTGGCGAGTTTCCGTCCCCTGTCTGCAGCGCCTGGGATCTCCTAGGAGCCCTCCGCGTGTCTTCCCCGAGTGTCTAGTAGTGTAGGCTGCCGGGGAAATCGGGGGTTGGGCTGGAAATGCAGGTAGCATCTAGTGACTCCCCCTGGACAGATGAGGTAATTAGCGGAATTCCCCCTGCCAGGGAACACCAGTGACAACAGGGAGCTGCGTGGTGTGCGGCCCCAAACATCCCCAAACAAATCGGCCGATTCCGGAATTCTGAGTGTGGCGAGGTTCCGTCCTCTGTCTGCACCGCCTGGGATCTCCTAGGAGCACTCCAAGTGTCTTCCCCGAGTGTCTCTTTGTGCTGGCTTCCAGGGAAAGGCGGGGGTTGGGCTGGAAATGCGGGTAGCATCTAGTGCCTCCCCCTGCATAGATCAGGTAATTAGCGGACTTCCTCCTGCCAGGGAACACCTGTGACACCATGCACCTTCATGGATGGCGGCCCCAAACCTCCCCCACACACTGGCCGCGTTCTGGAATTCTCATAGTTGGGAGGTTGAGTCCTCTGTGTTCGGTGCCTGGGATCTCCTAGGAGCACTCCGCTTGTCTTCTCCTAGTGTTTCCTAGTGCGGCCTGCCGGGGAACGGCGGGGGTTGGGCTGGAAATGCAGGTAGCATCTAGTGCCTCCCCCAGCACAGATCAGGTAATTAGCGGAATTCCCCCTGCCAGGGAACACCTGTGACACCAGGCAGCTGCGTGGAGGGCGGCACCAAACCTCCCCAACCCACTCAGCCGCGTTCCGGGATTCTGAGTGTGGCGAGGTTCCGTCCTCTGTCTGCAGCGCCTGGGATCTCCTAGGAGCCTTAAGAGTGTCTTCCCCGAGTGTCTCGTAGTGCGGGCTGCCGGGGAAACGCGGGGGTTGTGCTGAAAATGCAGGTAGCATTTAGTGCCTCCCCCTGCACAGATCAGGTAATTAGCGGAATTCTTCCTCCCAGGGAACACCTGTGACACCATGCAGCTGCGTGGAGGGTGGCCCCAATCCTCCCCCACCCACTCGGTCGAGTTCCGAAATTCTGACTGTGGCGAGGTTCCGTCCTCAGTCTGCAAATACTGGGATCTCCTAGGAGCACTCCGCGTTTCTTCCCGGAATGACTCTTTTGCGGGCTGCCTGGGAAAGGCGGGGGTTGGGCTGGAAATGCAGGTAGCATCTAGTGCCTTCCCCTGGAGAGATACGGTATTAGCGGACTTCACACTGCCAGGGAACACCTGTGAAACCAGGTAGCTTCATCTAGGGCGGCCCCAAACCTCCCCCACCTACTCGGCCGCGTTCCTGAATTCTGAGTGTGGCGAGTTTCCGTCCCTTGTCTGCAGTGCCTGGGATCTCCTAGGAGCCCTCCGCGTGTCTTCCCCGAGTTTATCCTAGTGCGGGCTGCCTGGGAAAGGCGGTGGTTGGGCTGGAAATGCAGGTAGCATCTAGTGCCTCCCTTTGGACAGATCAGGTAATTAGCGGAATTCCCCCTGCCAGGGAACACCAGTGACAACAGGCAGCTGCGTGGCGGGCGGCCCCAAACGTCCCCAAACCACTCGGCTGCGTTCCGGAATTCTGAGTGTGGCGAGGTTCCGTCGTCTGTCTGCAGCGCCTGGGATCTCCTAGGAGCCCTAAGTGTGTCTTCCCCGAGTGTCTCGTAGTGCGGGCTGCAAGGGAAAGTCGGGGGTTGGGCTGGAAATGCAGGTAGCATCTAGTGCCTCCCCCTGCACAGATCAGGTAATTAGCGGACTTCCTCTTGCCAGGGAACACCTGTGACACTATGCACCTTCATGGATGGCGGCCCCAAACCTCCCCCACCCACTGGCCGCGTTCTGGAATTCTCATTGTGGGGAGGTTCAGTCCTCTATTTGCGGCGTCTGGGATCTATTAGGAGCACTCCGCTTGTCTTGCCCGAGTGTCACCTAGTGCGGGCTGCCGGGGAAAGGCGGGGGTTGGGCTGGAAATGCAGGTAGCATCTAGTGCCTCCCCCTGCACAGATCAGGTATTAGCGGACTTCCTCCTGCAAGGGAACTCCAGTGACACCATGCAGCTGCGTGGAGGGCGGCCCCAACACTCCCCCACCCACTCGGCCGCGTTCCGGGATTCTGAGTGTGGCGAGGTTCCGTCCTCTGTCTGCAGCGCCTCGGATCTGCTAGGAGTACTCCGCGTGTCTTCCCCGAGTGCCTCCTAGTGCAGGCTGCCGGGGAAAAGCGGGGGTTGACCTGGAAATGCATGTAGCATCTAGTGCCTCCTCCTGCACAGATCATGATATTAGCGGACTTACTCCTGCCAGTGAAAACATGTGACACCAGGCAGCTGCGTGGAGGGCGGCCCCAAATCTTCCCAACCAACTCGGTCGCGTTCCGGAATTCTGAGTTTGGCGAGGTTCCGTCCTCTGTCTGCAGCGCCTGGGATCTCCAAGGAGCCCTCCGCGTGTCTTCTCCGAGTGTCTCTTAGTGCGGGCTGCCGGGTAAATGCGCAGAATGGGCTGGAAACACAGGTAGCATCTAGTGCCTCCCCCTGGACCGATGAGGTATTTAGCGGTTTTCCCCCTGCCAGGGAACACCGGTGACAACAAGCAGCTGCGTGGAGGGCGGACCCAAATCTCCCCCACCCACTCGGCCGCGTTCCTGAATTCTGAGTGTGGCGAGGTTCCGTCCTCTGTCTGCAGCGACTGTGATCTCCTAGGAGCCCTGCGCGTGTCTTCCCCGAGTGTATCCTAGTGCGGGCTGCCGGGGAAAAGCGGGGGTTGGGCTAGAAATGCAGGTAACATCTAGTGCCTCCCCCTGAACAGATCAGGTAATTAGCGGAATTCCTCCTGCCAGTGAACACCTGTGACACCAGGCAGCTGCGTGGAGGGCGGCCCCAAACATTCCCAACCCACTCGGCCGCGTTCCGGAATTCTGAGAGAGGGGAGGTTCCGTCCTCAGTCTGCAGCGCCTGGGATCTCCTAGGAGCCCTCCGCGTGTCTTCCCCGAGTGTTCGTAGTGCAGGCTACCGGGGAAATCGGGGTTGGGATGGAAATGCAGGTAGCATCTAGTGCCTCTCCCGGGACAGATGAGGTATTTAGCGGACTTCCCCCTGCCAGGGAACACCTGTGACACCAGGCAGCTGCGTGGAGAGCGACCCTAAACTTCCCCCACCCACTCGGCCGCGTTCCGGAATTCTGAGTATGGCGAGGTACCGTCCTCTGTCTGCAGCGCCTGGGATCTCCTAGGAGCCTTAAGAGTGTCTTCCCCGAGTGTCTCGTAGTGCCGGCTGCCGGGGAAATCGGGGGTTGGGATGGAATTGTAGGTAGCATCTAGTGCCTCCCCCTGCACAGATCAGGTAATTAGCGGACTTCCTCCTCCCAGCGAACAACTGAGACACCAGGCAGCTGCGTGGAGTGCGGCCCCAAACCTCCCCCAACCATTCGGCCGCTTTCCGGAATTCTGATTGTGGCGAGTTTCCGTCCCCAGTCTGCAGCGCCTGAGATCTCCTAGGAGCCCTCCGCGTGTCTTCCCCGAGTGTCTCGTAGTGTAGGCTGCCGGGGAAATCGGGGGTTGGGATGGAAATGCCGGTAGCATCTAGTGCCTCCCCCGGCACAGATCAGGTAATTAGCGGACTTCCTCCTGCCAGGGAACACCTGTGACACCATGTAGCTGTGTGTAGTGCGGCCCCTAACCTCCCCCACCCACTCGGCCGCGTTCCGGAATTCTGAGTTTGGCGAGGTTCCGTCCTCTGTCTGCAGCGCCTGGGATCTCCTAGGAGCCCTCCGCGTGTCTTCCCCGAGTGTCTCCTAGTGCGGGCTGCCGGGGAAATGCCGGGGTTGGGCTGGAAATGCAGGTAGCATCTAGTGCCTCCCCCTGCACAGATCAGGTAATTAGCGGAGTTCCCCCTGCCAGGGTACACCTGTGACTACAGGTAGCTGCGTGGTGGGCGGCCCCAAACCTCCCCATCCCACTCGGAAAGTGTTCCGGAATTCTGAGTGTGGCGAGGTTCCGTCCTCTGTCTGCAGCGCCTGGGATCTCCTAGGAGCCCTCCGCGTGTCTTCCCCGAGTGTCTCCTAGTGCTGGCTGCCAGGGAAAGGCGGGGGTTGGGCTGGAAATGCAGGTAGAATCTTGTGCCTCCCCCTGTAAGATCAGGTAATTAGCGGACATCCTCCTGCCAGGGAACACCTGTGACACCATGCACCTTCTTGGATGGCGGCCCCAAACCACCCCCACACACTGGCCGCGTTCTGGAATTCTCATAGTGGGGAGGTTGAGTCCTCTGTGTGCGGCGCCTGGGATCTCCTAGGAGCACTCCGCTTGTCTTCTCCTAGTGTTTCCTAGTGCGGGCTGTCGGGGAACGGCGGGGGTTGGGCTGGAAATGCAGGTAGCATCTAGTGCCTCCCCCTGCACAGGTCAGGTAATTAGCGGATTTCCCCCTACCAGGGAACACCTGTGACACCAGGCAAGCTGCGCGGAGGGCGGCCCCAAACCTCCCCAACCCACTCAGCCGCGTTCCGGAATTCTGAGTGTGGCGAGGTTCCGTCCTCTGTCTGCAGCGCCTGGGATCTACTAGGAGCCCTCTGAGTGTCTTCCCCATGTTTCTCTTAGTGCGGGCTGCCTTGGAACGGCGGGGGTTGGTCTGGAAATGCAGGTAGCATCTAGTGCCTCCCCCTGCACAGAGCAGGTAATAACCGGAATTCCTCCTGCAAGGTAACAGCTGTGACACCATGCAGTTGCATGGAGGGCGGCCCCAAACCCCCCACACCCACATGGCCGTGTTCTGGAATAATCATTGTGGAGAGATTCAGTCCTCTGTTGCGGCGCCTTGGATCTCGTAGGAGCCCTCCGCGTGTCTTCCCCGAGTGACTATTATGCGGGCTGCCGGGGAAAGGCGGGGGTTCTGCTGGAAACACAGGTAGCATCTAGTGACACCCCCTGGACAGATGAGGTAATTAGCGGTCTTCCCCCTGCCAGGGAACACCTGTGACAACAAGCAGCTGCGTGGTGGGCGGCCCGAAACCTCCCCCACCCAATCGGCCGCGTTCCTGATTTCTGAGTGTGGCGAGGTTCCGTCCTCTGCAGCGCCTGGGATCTCCTAGGAGACATCCGCGTGTCTTCTCCGAGTTTCTCCTAGTGAGGGCTGCCGGGGAAAGGCTGGGGTTGGGCTGGAAATTCAGGTAGCTTCTAGTGCCTCCCCCTGCACAGATCAGGTAATTAGCGGACTTCTTCCTCCCAGCGAACAACTGTTACACCAGGCAGCTACGTGGAGGGCGGCCCCAAACCTCCCCCTCTTACTCGGCCGCGTTCCGGAATTCTGAGTGTGGCGAGGTTCCGTCCTCTGTCTGCAGCGCCTGGGATCTACTAAGAGCCCTCTGAGTGTCTTCCCCAAGTGTTCCTTAGTGCGGGCTGCCTGGGAAAGGCGGGGGTTGGGTTTAAAATGCAGGTAGCATCTAGTGCCTCCCCCTGCACAGATCAGGAAATTACCGGACTTCCTCCTGCCAGGGAAGAGCTGTGACTGCATGCAGCTGCATGGAATACGGCCCAAAACCTCCCCCACCCACTTGGCCGCGTTCTGGAAATCTCATTGTGGGGAGGTTAAGTCCTCTGTTTGCGGCGCCTGGGATCACCTAGGAGCACTCCGCTTGTCTTCCCCGAGTGTCTAATAGTGCGGGCTGCCGGGGAAAGGCGGGGTCTGGGCTGCAAATGCAGGAAGCATCTAATGCCTCCCCCTTCACAGATCAGGTAATTAGCGGACTTCCCCCTACCAGGGAACACCTGTGACACCAGGCAGCTGCGAGGAAGGCGGACCCAATCTTCCCACACCCACTCGGCCGCGTTCCGGAATTCTGACTGTGGCGAGGTTCCGTCCTCTGTCTGCAGCGCCTGGGATCTCCTAGGAGCCCTCCGCGTGTCTTCCCTAAGTGACTCTTATGCGGGCTGCCGGGGAAAGACGGGGGTTTTGCTTGAAACACAGATAGCATCTAGGGCCTCCCCCTGGACTGAAGAGGTAATTAGCGGTCTTCCCCCAGCCAGGGAACACCTGTAACACCAGGCAGCTGCGTGAAGGGCGGCCCCAAAACTCCCTAACCCCCTCGGCCGCATTCCTGAATCCTGAGAGTGGCGACGTTCCGTCCACTGTCTGCAGCGCCTGGGATCTCCTAGGAGCCCTCCGCGTGTCTTAACCGAGTGACTCTTAAGCGGGCTGCCGGGGAAATTCGGGGGTTGTGCTGGAAAAACAGGTAGCATCTAGTGCCTCCCCCTAGACAGATGAGGTAATTAGCAGTATTCCCCCTGCCAGGGAAAATCTGTGACACCAGGCAGCTGCGTGGAGGTCGACCCCAATCCTCCCCCACCCACTCGGACGCGTTCCGGAATTCTGAGTGTGGCGACTTTCCGTCCCTTGTCTGCAGTGCCTGGGATCTCCTAGGAACCCTCCGCGTGTCTTCCCCGAGTGTCTCCTAGTGCGGGCTCCCGGGGAAAGGCGGGAATTGGGCTGGAAATGCGGGTAGCATCTAGTGCCTCCCCCTGGACAGATCAGGTAATTAGCGGACTTCCCCCTGACAGGGAACACCAGTGAAAACAGGCGGGTGCGTGGTGGGCGGCCCCAAACCTCCCCAAACCACTCGGTCGCGTTCCGGAATTCTGAGTGTGCCGAGGTTCCGTCCTCTGTCTGCAGCAACTGGGATCTCCTAGGAGCACTCCTAGTGTCTTCCCCGAGTGTCTCTTAGTGCGGACTGCCAGGGAAAGGAGGGGGTTGTGCTGGAAATGCAGGTAGCATCTAGTGCCTCCCCCTGCACTGATCAGGTAATTAGCGGACTTCCTCCTGCCAGGGAACACCTGTGACACCATGCACCTGCATGGAGGGCGTCCCAAAACCTTCCCCACACACTGGCCGCGTTCTGGAATTCTCATGTTCCGGAGGTTCAGTCCTCTGTTTTCAGCGCCTGGGATCTCCTAGTAGCACTCCGCTTGTCTTGCCCGAGTGTCTCCTAGTGCGGGCAGCCGGGGAAAGGCGGGGGTTGGGCTGGAAATGCAGGTAGCATCTAGTGACTACCCCTGGACAGATGAGGTAATTAGCGGACATCCCCCTGCCAGGGAACACCAGTGACAACAGTGAGCTGCGTGGTGGGCGGCCCCAAACCCCCCCAAACCAGTCGGCCGCGTTCCGGATTTCTGAATGTGGCGAGGTTCCGTCCTCTGTCTGCACCGCCTGGGATCTCCTAGGAGCACTCCAAGTGTCTTCCCCGAGTGTCTCGTAGTGTAGGCTGCCAGGGAAAGGCGGGGTTTGGGCTGGAAATGCATGTAGCATCTAGTGCCTCCCCCTGCACAGATCAGGTAATTAGCGGACTTCCCCCTGCCAGGGAACACCTGTGACACCAGACAGCTTCGTGGAGGTCGGTCCCAATTTTCACCAACCCACTCGGCCTCATTCCGTACTTCTGAGTGTTGCGAGGTTCCGTTCTCTGTCTGCAGCGCCTTGGAACTCCAAGGAGCCCTCCGCGTGTCTTCTCCTAGTGTTTCCTAGTGCAGGCTGCCGGGGAAAGGCGGGGGTTGGGCTGGAAATGCAGGTAGCATCTAGTGCCACCCCCTGCCCAGATCAGGTAATTAGCGGATTTCCCCCTACCAGGGAACACCTTTGACACCAGGCAGCTGCGTGGAGGGCGGCCCCAAACCTCCCCCACCCACTCGGCCGCGTTCCTGAATTCTGAATATGGCAAGGTTCCTTTCTCTGTCTGCAGCGCCTGGGATCTCCTAGGAGACATCCGCGTGTCTTCTCCGAGTTTCTCCTAGTGTGGGCTGCCGGGGAGAGGCGGGGGTTGGGCTGGAAATGCAGGTAGCTTCTAGTGCCTCTCCCTGCACAGATCAGGTAATTAGCGGACTTCCCCCTGCAAGGGAACACCTGTGACACCAGGCAGCTGCGAGGAAGGCGGCCCCAATCCTCCCACACCCACTCGGCCGCGTTCCGGAATTCTGACTGTGGCGAGGTTCCGTCCTCTGTCTGCAGCGCCTGGGATCTCCTAGGAGCCTTCCGCGGGTCTTCCCTGAGTGACTCTTATGCGGGCTGCCGGGGAAAGACGGGGGTTTTGCTGGAAACACAGATAGCATCTAGTGCCTCCCCCTGGACCGAAGAGGTAATTAGCGGGCTTCCCCCAGGTAGGGAACACCTGTGACACCAGGAAGCTGCGTGGAGTGCGGCCCCAAAACTTCCCAACCCACTCGGCCGCATTCCTGAATTCTGAGAGTGGCGACGTACCGTCCACTGTCCGCAGCGCCTGGGATCTCCTAGGAGCCCTCTGCGTGTCTTAACCGAGTGACTCTTAAGAGGGCTGCCGGGGAAATTCGGGGGTTTTGCTGGAAAAAAAGGTAGCATCTAGTGCCTCCCCCTAGACAGATGAGGTAATTAGCAGTCTTCCCCCTGCCAGGGAACACCTGTGACAACAGGCAGCTGCGTGGAGGTCAGCCCCAAACATCCCCCACCCACTCGGCCACGTTCCGGAATTCTGAGAGTGGCGACTTTCCGTCCCTTGTCTGCAGTGCCTGGGATCTCCTAGGAGCCCCCCGCGTGTCTTCCCCGAGTGTCTCTTAGTGCGGACTGCCAGGGAAAGGAGGGGGTTGGGCTGGAAATGCAGGTAGCATCTAGTGCCTCCCCCTGCACTGATCAGGTAATTAGCGGACTTCCTCCTGCCAGGGAACACCTGTGACACCATGCACCTGCATGAAGGGCGTCCCCAATCCTCCCCCACCCACTGGTCGCGTTCTGGAATTCTCATTTTCGGGAGGTTCAGTCCTCTGTTTTCAGCGCCTGGGATCTCCTAGGAGCACTCCGCATGTATTGCCTGAGTGTCTCCTAGTGCAGGTTGCCGGGAAAGGCGGGGTTTGGGCTGGAATTGCAGATTGCATCTAGTGCCTCCCCCTGCACAGATCAGGTAATTAGCGGACTTCCCCCTGCCAGGGAACACCTGTGACACCAGGCAGCTTCGTGGTGGGCGGCCCCAAACCTCACAAACCCACTCGGTCCGTGTTCCGGAATTCTGAGTGTGGCGAGGTTCCGTCCTCTGTCTGCAGCGCCTGGGATCTCCTAGGAGCCCTCCGCGTGTCTTCTCCGAGTGTTTCCTAGTGCAGGCTGCAGGGAAAGGCGGGGGTTGCCCTGGAAAAGCAGGTAGAATCTAGTGCCTCCACCTGCACTGATCAGGTAATTAGCGGACTTCCTCCTGCCAGGGAAAACCAGTGACAACAGTGAGCTGCGTGGTGGGCGGCCCCAAACCCCCCCAAACCACTCGGCCGCGTTCCAGAATTCTGAGTGTGGCGAGGTTCCGTCCTATGTCTGCACCACCTGGGATCTCCTAGGAGCATTCCAAGTGTCTTCCCCGAGTGTCTCCTACTCTGGGCTGCCGGGGAAAGGCGGGGGTTGGGATGGAAATGCAGGTAGCATCTAGTGCCTCCCCCTGCACAGATCAGGTAATTAGCGGACTTCCCCCTGCTAGGGTACACCCGTGACACCAGGCAGCTTCGTGTAGCGCGGCCCCAAACCTCCCACACCCACTCGGCCGCGTTCCTGAATTCTGAGAGTGGCGACTTTCCGTCCCTTGTCTGCAGTGCCTGGGATCTCCTAGGAGCCCTCCGCGTGTCTTCCCCGAGTGTCTCTTAGTGCGGACTGCCAGGGAAAGGAGGGGGTTGGGCTGGAAATGCAGGTAGCATCTAGTGCCTCCCCCTGCACTGATCAGGTAATTAGCGGACTTCCTCCTGCCAGGGAACACCTGTGACACCATGCACCTGCATGAAGGGCGTCCCCAATCCTCCCCCACCCACTGGCCGCGTTCTGGAATTCTCATTTTCGGGAGGTTCAGTCCTCTGTTTTCAGCGCCTGGGATCTCCTAGGAGCACTCCGCATGTATTGCCTGAGTGTCTCCTAGTGCAGGCTGCCGGGGAAAGGCGGGGTTTGGGCTGGAATTGCAGATTGCATCTAGTGCCTCCCCCTGCACAGATCAGGTAATTAGCGGACTTCCCCCTGCCAGGGAACACCTGTGACACCAGGCAGCTTCGTGGTGGGCGGCCCCAAACCTCACAAACCCACTCGGCCGTGTTCCGGAATTCTGAGTGTGGCGAGGTTCCGTCCTCTGTCTGCAGCGCCTGGGATCTCCTAGGAGCCCTCCGCGTGTCTTCTCCGAGTGTTTCCTAGTGCAGGCTGCAGGGAAAGGCGGGGGCTGCCCTGGAAAAGCAGGTAGAATCTAGTGCCTCCACCTGCACTGATCAGGTACTTAGCGGAATTCCTCCTGCCAGGGAAAACCAGTGACAACAGTGAGCTGCGTGGTGGGCGGCCCCAAACCCCCCCAAACCACTCGGCCGCGTTCCAGAATTCTGAGTGTGGCGAGGTTCCGTCCTATGTCTGCACCACCTGGGATCTCCTAGGAGCACTCCAAGTGTCTTCCCCGAGTGTCTCCTACTCTGGGCTGCCGGGGAAAGGCGGGGGTTGGGATGGAAATGCAGGTAGCATCTAGTGCCTCCCCCTGCACAGATCAGGTAATTAGCGGACATCCCCCTGCTAGGGTACACCCGTGACACCAGGCAGCTTCGTGTAGCGCGGCCCCAAACCTCCCACACCCACTCGGCCGCGTTCCTGAATTCTGAGTGTGGCGAGGTTCCGTCCTCTGTCTGCAGCGACTGGGATCTCCTAGGAGCCCTCCGAGTGTCTTCCCCGAGTGTCTCGTATTGCGGGCTGCCAGGGAAAGGCGGGGGTTGGGCTGGAAATGCAGGTAGAATCTAGTGCCTCCCCCTGCACAGATAAGGTAATTAGCGGACTTCCTCCTGCCAGGGAACACCTGTGACACCATGCTCCTGCATGGATGGCGGCCCCAAACCTCCCCACACCACTGGCCGCGTTCTGGAATTCTCATTGTGGGGAGGTTCCAATCCTCTGTGTGTGGCGACTGGATCTCCTAGGAGCACTCCGCTTGTCTTCCTGAGTGTCTCCCTGTGTGGGCTGCCGGGGAACGGCGGGGGTTGGGCTGGAAATGCAGGTAGCATCTAGTGACTCCCCCTGCACAGATCAGGTAATTAGCGAAATTCCCCTCCTGCCAGGGGGAACCACCTGTGACACCAGGCAGCTGCGAGGAAGGGCGACCCTAAACCTCCCCAATCCGACTCGGCCGCGTTCCGGAATTCCTGAGTGTGGCGGACGGTTCCGTCCTCTGTCCTGCAGCGCCTGGGATCTCCTAGGAGCCCTCCGCGTGTCTTCCGCGAGTGGTTTTCTAGTGCGTGCTGCCGGGGAAGGAAAGGCAGGGGTATGGGCTAGAAATGCAGGTAGCTTCTAGTGCCTCCCCCTGCACAGATCAGGTAATTAGCGGACTTCTTCCTCCCAGCGAACATCTGTTACACCAGGCCACTACGTGGAGGGCGGACCCAAACCTCCCCCACCTACTCGGCCGCGTTCCGGAATTCTCATTGTGGGGAGGTTCAATCCTCTGTGTGTGGCGACTGGGATCTCCTAGGAGCACTCCGCTTGTCTTCCCTGATTGTCTCCCTGTGTGGGCTGCCGGGGAACGGCGGGGGTTGGGCTGGAAATGCAGATAACATCTAGTGCCTCCCCCTGCACAGATCAGGTAATTAGCGGAATTCCCCCTGCCAGGGAACACCTGTGACACCAGGCAGCTGCGAGGAGGGCGACCCTAAACCTCCACCACCCACTCGGGTGCGTTCCGGAATTCTGAGTGTGGCGAGGTTCCGTCCTCTGTCTGTAGCGCCTGGGATCACATAGGAGACATCCGCGTGTCTTCTCCGAGTTTCTCCTAGTGTGGGCTGCAGGGGAAAGGCGGGGGTTGGGCTGGAAATTCAGGTAGCTTCTAGTGCCTCCCCCTGGACAGATCAGGTATTTAGCGGACTTCTTCCTCCCAGCGAACAACGGTTACACCAGGCAGCTACGTGGAGGGCGGCCCCAAACCTCCCCAACCCACTCGGCCGCGTTCCGGAATTCTGAGTGTGGCGAGGTTCCGTCCTTTTTCTGCAGCGCCTGGTATCTCCGAGGAGCCTTAAGAGTGTCTTCCCCGAGTGTCTCGTAGTGCAGTCTTCCGGGTAAATCGGGGGTTGTGATGGAAATGCAGGTAGCATCTACTGCCTCCCCCTGCACAAAACAGTTATTTAGCGGACTTCCTCCTGCCAGGGAACACCTGTGAGACCATGCAGCTGCGTGGAGGCTGGCCCCAAACCTCCCCCACCCACTCGGCCTCGTTCCGGAATTCTGAGTGTGGCGAGGTTCCGTCCTCTGTCTGCAGCACCTGGGATCTCCTAGGAGCCCTCCGCGTGTGTTCCGCTAGTGTCTCCTTCACTGGGCTGCCGGGGAAAGGCGGGGGTTGGGCTGGAAATGCAGGTAGCATCTAGTGCCTCCCTCTGCACAGATCAGGTAATTAGCGGACTTCCCCCTGCTAGGGTACACCCGTGACACCAGGCAGCTTCGTGTAGCGCGGCCCCAAACCTCCCACACCCACTCGGCCGCGTTCCTGAATTCTAAGTGTGGCGAGGTTCCGTCCTCTGTCTGCAGCACCTGGGATCTCCTAGGAGCCCTCCGCGTGTGTTCCCCTAGTGTCTCCTACTCTGGGCTCCCGGGGAATGTCGGGGGTTGTGCTGGAAATGCAGGTAGCATCTAGTGTCTTACCCTGGACAGATAAGGAATTTAGCGGAATTCCCCCTGCCAGGGAACACCTGTGAAACCAGGAAGCTGCGTGGAGGTTGGCCCCAAACCTCCCCCACCAACTTGGCCGCGTTCCGGAATTCTGAGTGTGGCGAGTTTCCGTCCCTTGTCTGCAGCGCCAGGGATCTCCTAGGAGCCCTCCGCGTGCCTTCCCCGAGTGTCTCCTAGTGCGGGCTGCCCGGGAAAGGCGGGGGTTAGGCTGGAAATGCAGGTAGCATCTAGTGACTCCCCCTGGACATATGAGATAATTAGCGGAATTCCCCCTGCCAGGGAACACCAGTGACAACAGACTGCTGCGTGGTGGGCGGCCTCAAACCTCCCCAAACCACTCGGATGCCTTCCGGAATTCTGAGTGTGACGAGGTTCCGTCCTCTGTCTGCAGGGCCTGGGATCTCCTAGGAGCCCTCTGAGTGTCTTCCACGAGTGTATCGTATTGCGGGCTGCCAGGGAAATGCGGGGTTTGGGCTGGTAATGCAGGTAGAATCTAGTGCCTCCCCCTGCACAGATAAGGTAATTAGCGGACTTCCTCCTGCCAGGGAACACCTGTGACACCATGCTCCTGCATGGATGGCGGCCCCAAACCTCCCCCACACACTGGCCGCGTTCTGGAATTCTCATTGTGGGGAGGTTCAATCCTCTGTGTGTAGCGACTGGGATCTCCTAGGAGCACTCCGCTTGTCTTCCCTGAGTGTCTCCCTGTGTGGGCTGCCGGGGAACGGCGGGGGTTGGGCTGGAAATGCAGGTAGCATCTAGTGCCTCCCCCTGCACAGATCAGGTAATTAGCGGAATTCCCCCTGCCAGGGAACACCTGTGACACCAGGCAGCTGCGTGGAGGGGGGACCCAAACCTCCCCCACCCACTAGGCCGTGTTCTGGAATAATCATTGTTGGGAGATTCAGTCCTCTGTTGCGGCGCCTGGGATCTCGTATGAGCCCTCCGCGTGTCTTCCCCGAGTGACTATTTTGCGGGCTGCCGGGGAAAGGCGGGGGTTGTCCTGGAAATGCAGGTAGCATCTAGTGCCTCCCCCTGCACAGATCAGGTAATTAGCGGACTTCCCCCTGCCAGGGAACACCTGTGACACCAGGCAGCTGCGTGGAGGTCGACCCTAAAACTCTCCCAACCACTCGGCCGCGTTCCGGAATTCTGAGTGTGGCGAGGTTCCGTCCTCTGTGTGCAGCACGTGGGATCTCCTAGGAGCCCTCCACGTGTCTTCCCCGAGTGTCTCCTAGTGAGGGCTGCCAGGTAAAGGCGGGCGTTGGCCTGGAAAAACGGGTAGCATCTAGTGCCTCCCCCTGCACAGATCAGGTAATTAGCGGACTTCCACCTGACAGGGAACACCTGTGACACCAGGCAGCTGCGTGGAGGGCGGCCCCAAACCTCCCCCAACCACTCGGCTGCATTCTGGAATTCTGAGTGTGACGAGGTTCAGTACTATGTCTGCAGCGCCTGGGATCCCCTAGGAGCCCTCCGCGTGTCTTCCCCGAGTGTCTCAAAGTGCGGGCTGCCGGGGAAACGCGGGGGTTGTGCTGGAAACACAGGTAGCATCTAGAGCCTCCCCCTGGACAGATGAGGTTATTAGCGGACTTCCTCCTGCCAGGGAACACCTGTGACACCAGGCATCTGCGTGGAGGGCGGCCCCAAACCTCCCCAACACATTCGGCCGCGTTCCGGAATTCTGAGTGTGCCGAGGTTCCGTCCTCGGTCTGCAGCGCCTGGGATCTCCTAGGAGTCCTCCGAGTGTCTTCCCCGACTGTCTCATAGTGCGGGCTGCTGGGGAATTTCGGGGTTTGGGCTGGAAATGCAGGTAGCATCTACTGCATCCCCCTGCACAGATCAGGAAATTAGCGGACTTCCTGATGCCAGGGAACACCCGTGACACCAGGCAGCTGCGTGGAGGGTGTCCCAAAACCTCCCCAACCCACACAGACGCGTTCCGGAATTTGAGAGAGGCGAGGTTCCGTCCTCTGTCTGCAGCGCCTTGGATCTCCTAGGAGCCCTCCACGTGTCTTCCCCGAGTTTCTACTAGTGCGGGCTGCCTGGGAAAGGCGGGGGTTGGGCTGGAAATGCAGGTAGAATCTTGTGCCTCCCCCTGCACAGATAAGGTAATTAGCGGACTTCCTCCTGCCAGGGAACACCTGTGAAACCATGCTCCTGCATGGATGGCGGCCCCAAAACTCCCCCACACACTGGCCGCGTTGTGGAATTCTCATTGTGGGGAGGTTCAATCCTCTGTGTGTGGCGACTGGGATCTCCTAGGAGCATTCCGCTTGTCTTCCCTGAGTGTCTCCCTGTGTGGGCTGCCGGGAAACTGCGGGGGTTGGGCTGGAAATGCAATTAGCATCTAGTGCCTCCCCCTGCACAGATCAGGTAATTAGCGGACTTCCCCCTGCCAGGGAACACCTGTGACACCAGGCAGCTGCGAGGAGGTCGACCCTAAACCTCCCCCACCCACTCGGGTGCGTTCCGGAATTCTGACTGTGGCGAGGTTCCGTCCCCTGTCTGCAGCGCCTGGGATCACATAGGAACCATCCGCGTGTCTTCCCCAAGTTTCTCTTAGTGCTGGCTGCCTGGGAAAGTCGAGGGTTGGGCTGGAAATGCAGGTAGCATCTAGTGCCTCCCCCTGCACAGATCAGGTAATTACCGGAATTCCTCCTGCAAGGTAACAGCTGTGACACCATGCAGCTGCATGGAGGGCGGACCCACACCTCCCCAACACACTAGGCCGTGTTCTGGAATAATAATTGTGGGGAGATTCAGTCCTCTGTTGCGGCGCCTGGGATCTCGTATGAGCCCTCCGCGTGTCTTCCCGGAGTGAATATTATGCGGGCTGCCGGGGAAAGGCGGGGGTTGTCATGGAAATGCAGGTAGCATCTAGTGCCTCCCCCTGGACATATCAGGTAATTAGCGGACTTACCCCTGCCAGGGAACACCTGTGACACCAGGCAGCTGCGTGGAGGTCGACCCTAAAACTCTCCCAACCACTCGGCCGCGTTCCGGAATTCTGAGTGTGGCGAGGTTCCGTCCTCTGTCTGCAGCATGTGGGATCTCCTAGGAGCCCTCCACGTGTCTTCCCCGAGTGTCTCCTAGTGAGGGCTGCCAGGTAAAGGCGGGCGTTGTCCTGGAAAAAAAGGTAGCATCTAGTGCCTCCCCCTGGACAGATCAGGTAATTAGCGGACTTCACCCTGCCAGGGAACACCTGTGACACCAGGCAGCTGCGTGGAGGGCGTCCCCAAAACTCCCCCACACACTCGGCCGTGTTCCGGAATTCTGAGTGTGGCTAGGTTCCGTCCTCAGTCTGCAGCGCCTGGGATCTCCTAGGAGCCCTCCACGTGTCTTCCCCGAGTGTCTCCTAGTGAGGGCTGCCAGGTAAATGCGGGCGTTGGCCTGGAAAAACGGGTAGCATCTAGTGCCTCCCCCTGCACTGATCAGGTAATTAGCGGACTTCTGCCTGACAGGGAACACCTGTGACACCAGGCAGCTGCGTGGAGGGCGGCCCCAAACCTCCCCCAACCACTCGGCTGCATTCTGGAATTCTGAGTGTGACGAGGTTCAGTACTATGTCTGCAGCGCCTGGGATCCCTTAGGAGCCCTCCGCGTGTCTTCCCCGAGTGTCTCAAAGTGCGGGCTGCCGGGGAAACGCGGGGGTTGTGCTGGAAACACAGGTAGCATCTAGAGCCTCCCCCTGGACAGATGAGGTTATTAGCGGACTTCCTCCTGCCAGGGAACACCTGTGACACCAGGCATCTGCGTGGAGGGCGGCCCCAAACCTCCCCAACACATTCGGCCGCGTTCCGGAATTCTGAGTGTGCCGAAGTTCCGTCCTCGGTCTGCAGCGCCTGGGATCTCCTAGGAGCCCTCCGAGTGTCTTCCCCGACTGTCTCATAGTGCGGGCTGCCGGGGAAATTCGGGGTTTGGGCTGGAAATGCAGGTAGCATCTACTGCCTCCCCCTGCACAGATCAGGAAATTAGCGGACTTCCTGATGCCAGGGAACACCCGTGACACCAGGCAGCTGCGTGGAGGGCGTCCCAAAACCTCCCCAACCCACTCAGACGCGTTCCGGAATTTGAGAGAGGCGAGGTTCTGTCCTCTGTCTGCAGCGCCTTGGATCTCCTAGGAGCCCTCCACGTGTCTTCCCCGAGTTTCTACTAGTGCGGGCTGCCTGGGAAAGGCGGGGGTTGGGCTGGAAATGCAGGTAGCATCTTGTGCCTCCCCCTGGACGAATCAGGTAATTAGCGGAAATCCCCCTGCCAGGGAACACCTGTGATACCATGCAGCTGCCTGAAGGGCGGCCCGAAACCTCCCCCACACACTCAGCCACGTTGTGGAATTCTGAGTGTGGCGAGGTTCCATCCCCTGTCTGCAGTGCCTGGGATCTCCTAGGAGCCCTCCAAGTTTCTTCCCCGAGTGACTCTTATGCGGGCTGCCGGGGAAAGGCGTGTGTTGGGCTGGAAATGCAGGTGGAATCTAGTGCCTCCCCCTGCACAGATCAGGTAATTAGCGGACTTCCCCCTGCCAGGGAACACCAGTGACACCAGGCAGCTGCGTGGGGGGCGGCCCCAAAACTCTCCAACCCACTCGGCCGCGTTCCGGTATTCTGAGTGTGCCGAGGTTCCGTCCTCGTTCTGCAGCGCCTGGGATCTCCTAGGAGCCCTCAAATTGTCTTCCCAGAGTGTCTCGTAGTGCGGGCTGCCGGGGAAAGGCGGGGATTGTGCTGGAAACACGGGTAGCATCTAGTGCCTCCTCCTGGACAGATGAGGTAATAAGCGGTCTTCCCCCTGCCAGGGAACACTTCTGACACCAGGCATCTGCGTGGATGGCGGCCACAAACCTCCCCCACCCACTCGGCCGCGTTCCGGAATTCTGAGTGTGCCGAGGTTCCGTCCTCGGTCTGCAGCGCCTGGGATCTCCTAGGAGCCCTCCAATTGTCTTCCTCGAATGTCTCCTAGTGCGGGCTTCCGGGGAAATGCGGGGGTAGGGCTGGAAATGCAGGTAGCATCTAGTGCCTCCCCCTGCACAGATCAGGTAATTAGCGGACTTACCCCTGCCAGGGAACAACTGTGACACCATGCAGCTGCGTGGATTTCGACCCTAAACCTCTCCCAACCACTCGGCCGCGTTTCGGAATTCTGAGTGTGGCGAGGTTCCGTCCTCTGTCTGCAGCACCTGGGATCTCCTAGGAGCCCTCCACGTGTCTTCCCCGAGTGTATCCTAGTTCGGGCTGCCAGGTAAAGGCGGGGGTTGTGCTGGAAACACGGGTAGCATGTAGTGCCTCCCCCTGGACAAATGAGGTAATTATCGGTCTTCCCCCTGCCAGGGAACACCTGGGACATCAGGTAGCTGCATGGAGGGCGGCCCCAATCCTCGCCCACCCACTCGGGCGCGTTCCTGAATTCTGAGTGTGGCGAGGTTCAGTGTTCTGTCTGCAGCGCCTGGGATCTCCTAGGAGCCTTAAGAGTGTCTTCCCCGAGTGTCTCGTAGTGCAGGCTGCCGGGGAAATCGGGGGTTGGAATGGAAATGCAGGTAGCATCTAGTGCCTCCCCCTGCACAGATCAGGTAATTAGCGGAATTCCCCCTGCCAGTGAACACCTGTGACACCAGGCAGCTGCGTGCGGGGCGGCCCCAAACCTCCCTTAACCACTCGGCCACGTTCCGGAATTCTGAGTGTGGCGAGGTTCTGTCCTCTGTCTGCAGCACCTGGGATCTACTAGGAGCCCTCCGCGTGTCTTCCCCGAGTTTCTCCTAGTACGGGCTGCCGGGGAAATGCGGGGTTTGGGCTGGAAATGCAGGTAGCATCTAGTGCCTCCCCCTGCACAGATAAGGTAATTAGCGGACTTCCCCCTTCCAGGGTACACCTGTGACACCAGGCAGCTGCTTGGAGGGCGGCCCCAAACCTCCCCAAACCACTCGGAGGCGTTCCGGAATTCTGAGTGTGGCGAGGTTCCGTCCTTTGTCTGCAGCGCCTGGGATCTCCTAGGAGCCCTCTTATTGTCTTCCCCTAGTGTCTCCTAGTGCGGTCTTTCGGGGAAATGCGGGGGTTGGGCTGGAAATGCAGGTAGCATCTAGTGCCTCCCCCTGCACAGATCAGGTAATTAGCGGAATTCTCCCTGCCAAGGAACACCTGTTACACCACGCAGCTGCGTGGAGGGCGGCCCCAAACCTCCCCAACCCACTCGGAGGCGTTCCGGAATTCTGAGTGTGGCGAGGTTCCATCCTCTGTCTGCAGCGCCTGGGATGTCCTAGGAGCCCTAATAGTGTCTTCCCCGAGTGTATCGTACTGCGGGCTGCCTGGGAAATGCGGGGGTTGGGCTGGAAATGCAGGTAGCATCTAGTGCCTCCCCCTGCACAGATCAGGTAATTAGCGGAATTCCTCATGCCACGGACCACCTGTGACACCAGGCAGCTGCGTGGTGTACGGTCGCAAACCTCCCCTACCCACTCGGCCGCGTTCTGGAATTCTGAGTGTGGGGAGGTTCAGTCCTCTGTTTGTGGCGCCTGGGATCACCTAGGATCCCTCCGCGTGTCTTCCCCGAGTGTCCCCTAGTGCGTTCTGCCCGGGAAATGCGTGGGTTGGGCTGGAAATACAGATAGCATCTAGTGCCTCCCCCTGGACGGATCAGGTATTTAGTGGACTTCACCCTGCCAGGGAACACCTGTGATTCCAAGCAGATGCGTGGAGGGCGGCCCCAAACATCCCAAACCCACTAGGCCGCGTTCTGGAATTCTGAGTGTGGCGATGTTCCGTCCTCTATCTGCAGCACCTGGGATCTCCTAGGAGCCTTCCTCGTGTCTTCCCCGAGTGTCTCGTAGTGCGACTTGCCTGGGAATGTCGCGGGTTGGTCTGGAAATGCAGGCAGCATCTTGTGCCTCCCCCTGTACAGATCAGGTAATTAGCGGACTTCGTCCTGAGAGGGAACACCCGTGAAACCAGGCAGCTGCATGGAGGGCGTCAAAATACCTCCCCAACCCACTTAGACGCGTTCCGGAATTTGAGTGAGGCGAGGTTCCGTCCTCTGTCTGCAGCGCCTGGGATCTCCTAGGAGCCATCCACGTGTCTTCCCCGAGTGTCTCCTAGTGCGGGCTGCCCGGGAAAGGCGGGTGTTAGGCAGGAAATGCAGGTAGCATCTAGTGACTCCCCCTGGACATATGAGATAATTAGCGGAATTCCCCCTGCAAGGGAACACCAGTGACAACAGGCAGCTGCGTGGTGGGCGGCCCCAAAACTCCCCAAACCATTCGGCCGCGTTCCGGAATTCTGAGTGTGGCGAGGTTCCGTCCTCTGTCTGCGGCGCCTGGGATCTCCTAGGAGCCCTCCGAGTGTCTTCCCCGAGTGTCTCGTAGTGCGGGCTGCCTGGGAAAGGCGGGGGTTGGGCTGGAAATGCAGGTAGCATTTAGTGCCTCCCCCTGCACAGATAAGGTAATTAGCGGACTTCCTCCTGACATGGAACACTTGTGACACCAAGCACCTGCATGGATGGCGGCCCCAAACCTCCCCCACACACTGGCCGCGTTCTGGAATTCTCATTGTGGGGAGGTTCAATCCTCTGTGTGTGGCGACTGGGATCTCCTAGGAGCACTCCGCTTGTCTTCCCTGAGTGTATCCCTGTGTGGGCTGCCGGGGAACGGCGGGGGTTGGGCTGGAAATGCAGGTAGCATCTAGTGCCTCCCCCTGCACAGATCAGGTAATTACCGGAATTCCTCCTGCAAGGTAACAGCTGTGACACCATGCAGCTGCATGGAGGGCGGACCCAAACCTCCCCCACCCACTAGGCCGTGTTCTGGAATAATCATTGTGGGGAGATTCAGTCCTCTGTTGCGGCGCCTGGTATCTCGTATGAGCCCTCCGCGTGTCTTCCCCGAGTGACTACTATGCGGGCTACCGGGGAAATGCGGGGTTTGTGCTGGAAACACAGGTAGCATCAAGTGCCTCCCCCTGGACAGATGAAGTAATTAGCGGTCTTCCCCCTGCCAGGGAACACCTGTGACACCAATCAGCTGCGTGGAAGACGGCCCGAAACCTCCCCCACCCACTCGGCCCCGTTCTTGAATTCTGGGTTTGGCGAGGTTCCTTCCTCTGTATGCAGCGCCTGGGATCTCCTAGGAGACATCCGCGTTTCTTCTCCGAGTTTCTCCTAGTGTGGGCTGCCGGGGAAAGGCGGGGGTTGGGCTGGAAATGCAGGTAGCTTCTAGTGCCTCACCCTGCACAGATCAGGTAATTAGCGGAATTCTTCCTCCCAGCGAACAACTGTGACACCGGGCAGCTGCGTGGAGGGCAGCCCCAATCTTCCCCCACCCACTCGGCTGCGTTCCGGAATTCGGAGTGTGGCGAGTTTCCGTTCCCTGACTCAGCGCCTGGGATCTCCTTGGAGCCCTCTGAGTGTCTTCCCCGAGTATTTCCTATTGCGGGCTGCCGGGGAAAGGCGGGGGTTGGGCTGGAAACACAGGTAGCATCTAGTGTCACCCCTGGACCGATGAGGTTATTAGCGGTCTTCCACCTGCCAGGGAACACCTGTGACAACAGGCAGCTGCGTGGAGGGTGGCCCCAATCCTCCCCCACCCACTCGGCCGCGTTCCTGAATTCTGAGTGTGGCGAGGTTCCGTCCTCTGTCTGTAGCGCCTGGGATCTACTAGGAGCCTTCCGAGTTTCTTCCCCAAGTGTCTCTTAGTGCGGGGTGCTTGGGAAAGGCGGGGGTTGGGCTGGAAATGCAGGTAGAATCTAGTGCCTCCCCCTGCACAGATCAGGTAATTATCGGAGTTCCTCCTGCAAGGGAAAAGCTGTGACAACATGCAGCTTCATGGAGGGCGGCCCCAATCCTCGCCCACCCACTCGGCCGCGTTCCTGAATTCTGAGTGTGGCAAGGTTCCGTGTTCTGTCTGCAGCGCCTGGGATCTCCTAGGAGCCTTAAGAGTGTCTTCCTCGATTGACTCGAGTGCAGGATGCCGGGGAAATCGGGGGTTGGAATGGAAATGCAGATAGCATCTAGTGCCTCCCCCTGCACAGATCAGGTAATTAGCGGAATTCCCCCTGCCAGTGAACACCTGTGACACGAGGCAGCTGCGTGGGGGGCGGACCCAAACCTCCCCTAACCACTCGGCCACGTTCCGGAATTCTGAGTGTGGCGATGATCTGTCCTCTGTCTGCAGCACCTGGGATCTCCTAGGAGCCCTCCGCGTGTCTTCCCCGAGTGTCTCCTAGTGAGGGCTGCCAGGTAAAGGCGGGCGTTTCCTGGAAAAACGGGTAGCATCTAGTGCCTCCCCCTGCACTGATCAGGTAATTAGCGGACTTCTGCCTGACAGGGAACACCTGTGACACCAGGCAGCTGCGTGGAGGGCGGCCCCAAACCTCCCCCAACCACTCGGCTGCATTCTGGAATTCTGAGTGTGACGAGGTTCAGTACTATGTCTGCAGCGCCTGGGATCCCTTAGGAGCCCTCCGCGTGTCTTCCCCGAGTGTCTCAAAGTGCGGGCTGCCGGGGAAACGCGGGGGTTGTGCTGGAAACACAGGTAGCATCTAGAGCCTCCCCCTGGACAGATGAGGTTATTAGCGGACTTCCTCCTGCCAGGGAACACCTGTGACACCAGGCATCTGCGTGGAGGGCGGCCCCAAACCTCCCCAACACATTCGGACGCGTTCCGGAATTCTGAGTGTGCCGAAGTTCCGTCCTCGGTCTGCAGCGCCTGGGATCTCCTAGGAGCCCTCCGAGTGTCTTCCCCGACTGTCTCATAGTGCGGGCTGCCGGGGAAATTCGGGGTTTGGGCTGGAAATGCAGGTAGCATCTACTGCATCCCCCTGCACAGATCAGGAAATTAGCGGACTTCCTGATGCCAGGGAACACCCGTGACACCAGGCAGCTTCGTGGAGGGTGTCCCAAAACCTCCCCAACCCACACAGACGCGTTCCGGAATTTGAGAGAGGCGAGGTTCCGTCCTCTGTCTGCAGCGCCTTGGATCTCCTAGGAGCCCTCCACGTGTCTTCCCCGAGTTTCTACTAGTGCGGGCTGCCTGGGAAAGGCGGGGGTTGGGCTGGAAATGCAGGTAGAATCTAGTGCCTCCCCCTGCACAGATAAGGTAATTAGCGGACTTCTTCCTGCCAGGGAACACCTGTGAAACCATGCTCCTGCATGGATGGCGGCCCCAAAACTCCCCCACACACTGGCCGCGTTCTGGAATTCTCATTGTGGGTAGGTTCAATCCTCTGTGTGTGGCGACTGGGATCTCCTAGGAGCACTCCGCTTGTCTTCCCTGAGTGTCTCCCTGTGTGGGCTGCCGGGGAACGGCGGGGGTTGGGCTGGAAATGCAGGTAGCATCTAGTGCCTCCCCCTGCACAGATCAGGTAATTAGCGGACTTCCCCCTGCCAGGGAACACCTGTGACACCAGGCAGCTGCGTGGAGGTCGACCCTAAACCTCCCCCACCCACTCGGGTGCGTTCCGGAATTCTGAGTGTGGCGAGGTTCCGTCCTCTGTCTGCAGCGCTTGGGATCACAAAAGAACCATCCGCGTGTCTTCCCCAAGTTTCTCTTAGTGCTGGCTGCCTGGGAAAGTCGAGGGTTGGGCTGGAAATGCAGGTAGCATCTAGTGCCTCCCCCTGCACAGATCAGGTAATTACCGGAATTCCTCCTGCAAGGTAACAGCTGTGACACCATGCAGCTGCATGGAGGGCGGACCCAAACCTCCCCAACACACTAGGCCGTGTTCTGGAATAATCATTGTGGGGAGATTCAGTCCTCTGTTGCGGCGCCTGGGATCTCGTATGAGCCCTCCGCGTGTCTTCCCGGAGTGAATATTATGCGGGCTGCTGGGGAAAGGCGGGGGTTGTCATGGAAATGCAGTTAGCATCTAGTGCCTCCCCCTGGACATATCAGGTAATTAGCGGACCTCCCCCTGCCAGGGAACACCTGTGACACCAGGCAGCTGCGTGGAGGTCGACCCTAAAACTCTCCCAACCACTCGGCCGCGTTCCGGAATTCTGAGTGTGGCGAGGTTCCGTCCTCTGTCTGCAGCATGTGGGATCTCCTAGGAGCCCTCCACGTGTCTTCCCCGAGTGTCTCCTAGTGAGGGCTGCCAGGTAAAGGCGGGCGTTGGCCTGGAAAAACGGGTAGCATCTAGTGCCTCCCCCTGGACAGATCAGGTAATTAGCGGTCTTCCCCCTGCCAGGGAACACCTGTGACACCAGGCAGCTGCGTGGTGGGCGGCCCCAAATCTCCCCCACACACTCGGCCGTGTTCCGGATTTCTGAGTGTGGCGAGGTTCCGTCCTCAGTCTGCAGCGCCTGGGATCTCCTAGGAGCCCTCCACGTGTCTTCCCCGAGTGTCTCCTAGTGAGGGCTGCCAGGTAAAGGCGGGCGTTGGCCTGGAAAAACGGGTAGCATCTAGTGCCTCCCCCTGCACTGATCAGGTAATTAGCGGACTTCTGCCTGACAGGGAACACCTGTGACACCAGGCAGCTGAGTGGAGGGCGGCCCCAAACCTCCCCCAACCACTCGGCTGCATTCTGGAATTCTGAGTGTGACGAGGTTCAGTACTATGTCTGCAGCGCCTGGGATCCCTTAGGAGCCCTCCGCGTGTCTTCCCCGAGTGTCTCAAAGTGCGGGCTGCCGGGGAAACGCGGGGGTTGTGCTGGAAACACAGGTAGCATCTAGAGCCTCCCCCTGGACAGATGAGGTTATTAGCGGACTTCCTCCTGCCAGGGAACACCTGTGACACCAGGCAGCTGCGTGGAGGGCGGCCCCAAACCTCCCCAACACATTCGGCCGCGTTCCGGAATTCTGAGTGTGCCGAAGTTCCGTCCTCGGTCTGCAGCGCCTGGGATCTCCTAGGAGCCCTCCGAGTGTCTTCCCCGACTGTCTCATAGTGCGGGCTGCCGGGGAAATTCGGGGTTTGGGCTGGAAATGCAGGTAGCATCTACTGCCTCCCCCTGCACAGATCAGGAAATTAGCGGACTTCCTGATGCCAGGGAACACCCGTGACACCAGGCAGCTGCGTGGAGGGCGTCCCAAAACCTCCCCAACCCACTCAGACGCGTTCCGGAATTTGAGAGAGGCGAGGTTCTGTCCTCTGTCTGCAGCGCCTTGGATCTCCTAGGAGCCCTCCACGTGTCTTCCCCGAGTTTCTACTAGTGCGGGCTGCCTGGGAAAGGCGGGGGTTGGGCTGGAAATGCAGGTAGCATCTTGTGCCTCCCCCTGGACGAATCAGGT
Source organism: Camelus ferus (assembly GCF_009834535.1). Taxonomy (NCBI): domain Eukaryota; kingdom Metazoa; phylum Chordata; class Mammalia; order Artiodactyla; family Camelidae; genus Camelus; species Camelus ferus. The sequence continues at coordinate 52,145 of NW_022587717.1, forward strand.
AATTAGCGGAAATCCCCCTGCCAGGGAACACCTGTGATACCATGCAGCTGCCTGAAGGGCGGCCCGAAACCTCCCCCACACACTCAGCCACGTTGTGGAATTCTGAGTGTGGCGAGGTTCCATCCCCTGTCTGCAGTGCCTGGGATCTCCTAGGAGCCCTCCAAGTTTCTTCCCAGAGTGACTCTTATGCGGGCTGCCGGGGAAAGGCGTGTGTTGGGCTGGAAATGCAGGTGGAATCTAGTGCCTCCCCCTGCACAGATCAGGTAATTAGCGGACTTCCCCCTGCCAGGGAACACCAGTGACACCAGGCAGCTGCGTGGGGGGCGGCCCCAAAACTCTCCAACCCACTCGGCCGCGTTCCGGTATTCTGAGTGTGCCGAGGTTCCGTCCTCGGTCTGCAGCGCCTGGGATCTCCTAGGAGCCCTCAAATTGTCTTCCCAGAGTGTCTCGTAGTGCGGGCTGCCGGGGAAAGGCGGGGATTGTGCTGGAAACACGGGTAGCATCTAGTGCCTCCTCCTGGACAGATGAGGTAATAAGCGGTCTTCCCCCTGCCAGGGAACACTTCTGACACCAGGCATCTGCGTGGATGGCGGCCACAAACCTCCCCCACCCACTCGGCCGCGTTCCGGAATTCTGAGTGTGCCGAGGTTCCGTCCTCGGTCTGCAGCGCCTGGGATCTCCTAGGAGCCCTCCAATTGTCTTCCCCGAATGTCTCCTAGTGCGGGCTTCCGGGGAAATGCGGGGGTAGGGCTGGAAATGCAGGTAGCATCTAGTGCCTCCCCCTGCACAGATCAGGTAATTAGCGGACTTACCCCTGCCAGGGAACAACTGTGACACCATGCAGCTGCGTGGATTTCGACCCTAAACCTCTCCCAACCACTCGGCCGCGTTTCGGAATTCTGAGTGTGGCGAGGTTCCGTCCTCTGTCTGCAGCACCTGGGATCTCCTAGGAGCCCTCCACGTGTCTTCCCCGAGTGTATCCTAGTTCGGGCTGCCAGGTAAAGGCGGGGGTTGTGCTGGAAACACGGGTAGCATGTAGTGCCTCCCCCTGGACAAATGAGGTAATTATCGGTCTTCCCCCTGCCAGGGAACACCTGGGACATCAGGTAGCTGCATGGAGGGCGGCCCCAATCCTCGCCCACCCACTCGGGCGCGTTCCTGAATTCTGAGTGTGGCGAGGTTCAGTGTTCTGTCTGCAGCGCCTGGGATCTCCTAGGAGCCTTAAGAGTGTCTTCCCCGAGTGTCTCGTAGTGCAGGCTGCCGGGGAAATCGGGGGTTGGAATGGAAATGCAGGTAGCATCTAGTGCCTCCCCCTGCACAGATCAGGTAATTAGCGGAATTCCCCCTGCCAGTGAACACCTGTGACACCAGGCAGCTGCGTGCGGGGCGGCCCCAAACCTCCCTTAACCACTCGGCCACGTTCCGGAATTCTGAGTGTGGCGAGGTTCTGTCCTCTGTCTGCAGCACCTGGGATCTACTAGGAGCCCTCCGCGTGTCTTCCCCGAGTTTCTCCTAGTACGGGCTGCCGGGGAAATGCGGGGTTTGGGCTGGAAATGCAGGTAGCATCTAGTGCCTCCCCCTGCACAGATCAGGTAATTAGCGGACTTCCCCCTTCCAGGGTACACCTGTGACACCAGGCAGCTGCTTGGAGGGCGGCCCCAAACCTCCCCAAACCACTCGGAGGCGTTCCGGAATTCTGAGTGTGGCGAGGTTCCGTCCTTTGTCTGCAGCGCCTGGGATCTCCTAGGAGCCCTCTTATTGTCTTCCCCTAGTGTCTCCTAGTGCGGTCTTTCGGGGAAATGCGGGGGTTGGGCTGGAAATGCAGGTAGCATCTAGTGCCTCCCCCTGCACAGATCAGGTAATTAGCGGAATTCTCCCTGCCAAGGAACACCTGTTACACCACGCAGCTGCGTGGAGGGCGGCCCCAAACCTCCCCAACCCACTCGGAGGCGTTCCGGAATTCTGAGTGTGGCGAGGTTCCATCCTCTGTCTGCAGCGCCTGGGATGTCCTAGGAGCCCTAATAGTGTCTTCCCCGAGTGTATCGTACTGCGGGCTGCCTGGGAAATGCGGGGGTTGGGCTGGAAATGCAGGTAGCATCTAGTGCCTCCCCCTGCACAGATCAGGTAATTAGCGGAATTCCTCATGCCACGGACCACCTGTGACACCAGGCAGCTGCGTGGTGTACGGTCGCAAACCTCCCCTACCCACTCGGCCGCGTTCTGGAATTCTGAGTGTGGGGAGGTTCAGTCCTCTGTTTGTGGCGCCTGGGATCACCTAGGATCCCTCCGCGTGTCTTCCCCGAGTGTCCCCTAGTGCGTTCTGCCCGGGAAATGCGTGGGTTGGGCTGGAAATACAGATAGCATCTAGTGCCTCCCCCTGGACGGATCAGGTATTTAGTGGACTTCACCCTGCCAGGGAACACCTGTGATTCCAAGCAGATGCGTGGGGGGCGGCCCCAAACATCCCAAACCCACTAGGCCGCGTTCTGGAATTCTGAGTGTGGCGATGTTCCGTCCTCTGTCTGCAGCACCTGGGATCTCCTAGGAGCCTTCCTCGTGTCTTCCCCGAGTGTCTCGTAGTGCGACTTGCCTGGGAATGTCGCGGGTTGGTCTGGAAATGCAGGCAGCATCTTGTGCCTCCCCCTGTACAGATCAGGTAATTAGCGGACTTCGTCCTGAGAGGGAACACCCGTGACACCAGGCAGCTGCATGGAGGGCGTCAAAATACCTCCCCAACCCACTTAGACGCGTTCCGGAATTTGAGTGAGGCGAGGTTCCGTCCTCTGTCTGCAGCGCCTGGGATCTCCTAGGAGCCATCCACGTGTCTTCCCCGAGTGTCTCCTAGTGCGGGCTGCCCGGGAAAGGCGGGTGTTAGGCAGGAAATGCAGGTAGCATCTAGTGACTCCCCCTGGACATATGAGATAATTAGCGGAATTCCCCCTGCAAGGGAACACCAGTGACAACAGGCAGCTGCGTGGTGGGCGGCCCCAAAACTCCCCAAACCACTCGGCCGCGTTCCGGAATTCTGAGTGTGGCGAGGTTCCGTCCTCTGTCTGCGGCGCCTGGGATCTCCTAGGAGCCCTCCGAGTGTCTTCCCCGAGTGTCTCGTAGTGCGGGCTGCCTGGGAAAGGCGGGGGTTGGGCTGGAAATGCAGGTAGCATTTAGTGCCTCCCCCTGCACAGATAAGGTAATTAGCGGACTTCCTCCTGACAGGGAACACCTGTGACACCAAGCACCTGCATGGATGGCGGCCCCAAACCTCCCCCACACACTGGCCGCGTTCTGGAATTCTCATTGTGGGGAGGTTCAATCCTCTGTGTGTGGCGACTGGGATCTCCTAGGAGCACTCCGCTTGTCTTCCCTGAGTGTATCCCTGTGTGGGCTGCCGGGGAACGGCGGGGGTTGGGCTGGAAATGCAGGTAGCATCTAGTGCCTCCCCCTGCACAGATCAGGTAATTAGCGGAATACCCCCTGCCAGGGAACACCTGTGACACCAGGCAGCTGCGAGGAGGGCGACCCTAAACCTCCCCCCCCACTCGGCAGTGTTGCGGAGTTCTGAGTGTGGCGAGGTTCCGTCCTCTGTCTGCAGCGCCTGGGATCACATAGGAACCATCCGCGTGTCTTCTCCAATTTTCTCTTAGTGCTGGCTGCCTGGGAAAGTCGGGGGTTGGGCTGGAAATGCAGGTAGCATCTAGTGCCTCCCCCTGCACAGATCAGGTAATTACCGGAATTCCTCCTGCAAGGTAACAGCTGTGACACCATGCAGCTGCATGGAGGGCGGACCCAAACCTCCCCCACCCACTAGGCCGTGTTCTGGAATAATCATTGTGGGGAGATTCAGTCCTCTGTTGCGGCGCCTGGTATCTCGTATGAGCCCTCCGCGTGTCTTCCCCGAGTGACTACTATGCGGGCTACCGGGGAAATGCGGGGTTTGTGCTGGAAACACAGGTAGCATCAAGTGCCTCCCCCTGGACAGATGAAGTAATTAGCGGTCTTCCCCTTGCCAGGGAACACCTGTGACACCAATCAGCTGCGTGGAAGACGGCCCGAAACCTCCCCCACCCACTCGGCCCCGTTCTTGAATTCTGGGTTTGGCGAGGTTCCTTCCTCTGTATGCAGCGCCTGGGATCTCCTAGGAGACATCCGCGTTTCTTCTCCGAGTTTCTCCTAGTGTGGGCTGCCGGGGAAAGGCGGGGGTTGGGCTGGAAATGCAGGTAGCTTCTAGTGCCTCACCCTGCACAGATCAGGTAATTAGCGGAATTCTTCCTCCCAGCGAACAACTGTGACACCGGGCAGCTGCGTGGAGGGCAGCCCCAAACTTCCCCCACCCACTCGGCTGCGTTCCGGAATTCGGAGTGTGGCGAGTTTCCGTTCCCTGACTCAGCGCCTGGGATCTCCTTGGAGCCCTCTGAGTGTCTTCCCCGAGTATTTCCTATTGCGGGCTGCCGGGGAAAGGCGGGGGTTGGGCTGGAAACACAGGTAGCATCTAGTGTCACCCCTGGACCGATGAGGTTATTAGCGGTCTTCCACCTGCCAGGGAACACCTGTGACAACAGGCAGCTGCGTGGAGTGTGGCCCCAATCCTCCCCCACCCACTCGGCCGCGTTCCTGAATTCTGAGTGTGGCGAGGTTCCGTCCTCTGTCTGTAGCGCCTGGGATCTACTAGGAGCCTTCCGAGTTTCTTCCCCAAGTGTCTCTTAGTGCGGGGTGCTTGGGAAAGGCGGGGGTTGGGCTGGAAATGCAGGTAGAATCTAGTGCCTCCCCCTGCACAGATCAGGTAATTATCGGAGTTCCTCCTGCAAGGGAAAAGCTGTGACAACATGCAGCTTCATGGAGGGCGGCCCCAATCCTCGCCCACCCACTCGGCCGCGTTCCTGAATTCTGAGTGTGGCAAGGTTCCGTGTTCTGTCTGCAGCGCCTGGGATCTCCTAGGAGCCTTAAGAGTGTCTTCCTCGATTGACTCGAGTGCAGGATGCCGGGGAAATCGGGGGTTGGAATGGAAATGCAGATAGCATCTAGTGCCTCCCCCTGCACAGATCAGGTAATTAGCGGAATTCCCCCTGCCAGTGAACACCTGTGACACGAGGCAGCTGCGTGGGGGGCGGACCCAAACCTCCCCTAACCACTCGGCCACGTTCCGGAATTCTGAGTGTGGCGATGATCTGTCCTCTGTCTGCAGCACCTGGGATCTCCTAGGAGCCCTCCGCGTGTCTTCCCCGAGTTTCTCCTAGTACGGGCTGCCGGGGAAAGGCGGGGGTTGGGCTGGAAATGCAGGTAGTATCTAGTGCCTCCCCCTGCACAGATCAGGTAATTAGCGGACTTACCCCTGCTAGGGAACAACTGTGACACCATGCAGCTGCGTGGATTTCGACCCTAAACCTCTCCCAACCACTCGGCCGCGTTTCGGAATTCTGAGTGTGGCGAGGTTCCGTCCTCTGTCTGCAGCACCTGGGATCTCCTAGGAGCCCTCCACGTGTCTTCCCCGAGTGTATCCTAGTTCGGGCTGCCAGGTAAAGGCGGGGGTTGTGCTGGAAACACGGGTAGCATGTAGTGCCTCCCCCTGGACAAATGAGGTAATTATCGGTCTTCCCCCTGCCAGGGAACACCTGGGACATCAGGTAGCTGCATGGAGGTCGGCCCCAATCCTCGCCCACCCACTCGGGCGCGTTCCTGAATTCTGAGTGTGGCGAGGTTCAGTGTTCTGTCTGCAGCGCCTGGGATCTCCTAGGAGCCTTAAGAGTGTCTTCCCCGAGTGTCTCGTAGTGCAGGCTGCCGGGGAAATCGGGGGTTGGAATGGAAATGCAGGTAGCATCTAGTGCCTCCCCCTGCACAGATCAGGTAATTAGCGGAATTCCCCCTGCCAGTGAACACCTGTGACACCAGGCAGCTGCGTGCGGGGCGGCCCCAAACCTCCCTTAACCACTCGGCCACGTTCCGGAATTCTGAGTGTGGCGAGGTTCTGTCCTCTGTCTGCAGCACCTGGGATCTACTAGGAGCCCTCCGCGTGTCTTCCCCGAGTTTCTCCTAGTACGGGCTGCCGGGGAAATGCGGGGTTTGGGCTGGAAATGCAGGTAGCATCTAGTGCCTCCCCCTGCACAGATCAGGTAATTAGCGGACTTCCCCCTTCCAGGGTACACCTGTGACACCAGGCAGCTGCTTGGAGGGCGGCCCCAAACCTCCCCAAACCACTCGGAGGCGTTCCGGAATTCTGAGTGTGGCGAGGTTCCGTCCTTTGTCTGCAGCGCCTGGGATCTCCTAGGAGCCCTCTTATTGTCTTCCCCTAGTGTCTCCTAGTGCGGTCTTTCGGGGAAATGCGGGGGTTGGGCTGGAAATGCAGGTAGCATCTAGTGCCTCCCCCTGCACAGATCAGGTAATTAGCGGAATTCTCCCTGCCAAGGAACACCTGTTACACCACGCAGCTGCGTGGAGGGCGGCCCCAAACCTCCCCAACCCACTCGGCCGCGTTCCGGAATTCTGAGTGTGGCGAGGTTCCATCCTCTGTCTGCAGCGCCTGGGATGTCCTAGGAGCCCTAATAGTGTCTTCCCCGAGTGTATCGTACTGCGGGCTGCCTGGGAAATGCGGGGGTTGGGCTGGAAATGCAGGTAGCATCTAGTGCCTCCCCCTGCACAGATCAGGTAATTAGCGGAATTCCTCATGCCACGGACCACCTGTGACACCAGGCAGCTGCGTGGTGTACGGTCGCAAACCTCCCCTACCCACTCGGCCGCGTTCTGGAATTCTGAGTGTGGGGAGGTTCAGTCCTCTGTTTGTGGCGCCTGGGATCACCTAGGATCCCTCCGCGTGTCTTCCCCGAGTGTCCCCTAGTGCGTTCTGCCCGGGAAATGCGTGGGTTGGGCTGGAAATACAGATAGCATCTAGTGCCTCCCCCTGGACGGATCAGGTATTTAGTGGACTTCACCCTGCCAGGGAACATCTGTGATTCCAAGCAGATGCGTGGAGGGCGGCCCCAAACATCCCAAACCCACTAGGCCGCGTTCTGGAATTCTGAGTGTGGCGATGTTCCGTCCTCTGTCTGCAGCACCTGGGATCTCCTAGGAGCCTTCCTCGTGTCTTCCCCGAGTGTCTCGTAGTGCGACTTGCCTGGGAATGTCGCGGGTTGGTCTGGAAATGCAGGCAGCATCTTGTGCCTACCCCTGTACAGATCAGGTAATTAGCGGACTTCGTCCTGAGAGGGAACACCCGTGACACCAGGCAGCTGCATGGAGGGCGTCAAAATACCTCCCCAACCCACTTAGACGCGTTCCGGAATTTGAGTGAGGCGAGGTTCCGTCCTCTGTCTGCAGCGCCTGGGATCTCCTAGGAGCCATCCACGTGTCTTCCCCGAGTGTCTCCTAGTGCGGGCTGCCCGGGAAAGGCGGGTGTTAGGCAGGAAATGCAGGTAGCATCTAGTGACTCCCCCTGGACATATGAGATAATTAGCGGAATTCCCCCTGCAAGGGAACACCAGTGACAACAGGCAGCTGCGTGGTGGGCGGCCCCAAAACTCCCCAAACCATTCGGCCGCGTTCCGGAATTCTGAGTGTGGCGAGGTTCCGTCCTCTGTCTGCGGCGCCTGGGATCTCCTAGGAGCCCTCCGAGTGTCTTCCCCGAGTTTCTCGTAGTGCGGGCTGCCTGGGAAAGGCGGGGGTTGGGCTGGAAATGCAGGTAGCATTTAGTGCCTCCCCCTGCACAGATAAGGTAATTAGCGGACTTCCTCCTGACAGGGAACACCTGTGACACCAAACACCTGCATGGATGGCGGCCCCAAACCTCCCCCACACACTGGCCGCGTTCTGGAATTCTCATTGTGGGGAGGTTCAATCCTCTGTGTGTGGCGACTGGGATCTCCTAGGAGCACTCCGCTTGTCTTCCCTGAGTGTATCCCTGTGTGGGCTGCCGGGGAACGGCGGGGGTTGGGCTGGAAATGCAGGTAGCATCTAGTGCCTCCCCCTGCACAGATCAGGTAATTAGCGGAATACCCCCTGCCAGGGAACACCTGTGACACCAGGCAGCTGCGAGGAGGGCGACCCTAAACCTCCCCCACCCACTCGGCAGTGTTGCGGAGTTCTGAGTGTGGCGAGGTTCCGTCCTCTGTCTGCAGCGCCTGGGATCACATAGGAACCATCCGCGTGTCTTCTCCAATTTTCTCTTAGTGCTGGCTGCCTGGGAAAGTCGGGGGTTGGGCTGGAAATGCAGGTAGCATCTAGTGCCTCCCCCTGCACAGATCAGGTAATTACCGGAATTCCTCCTGCAAGGTAACAGCTGTGACACCATGCAGCTGCATGGAGGGCGGACCCAAACCTCCCCCACCCACTAGGCCGTGTTCTGGAATAATCATTGTGGGGAGATTCAGTCCTCTGTTGCGGCGCCTGGTATCTCGTATGAGCCCTCCGCGTGTCTTCCCCGAGTGACTACTATGCGGGCTACCGGGGAAATGCGGGGTTTGTGCTGGAAACACAGGTAGCATCAAGTGCCTCCCCCTGGACAGATGAAGTAATTAGCGGTCTTCCCCCTGCCAGGGAACACCTGTGACACCAATCAGCTGCGTGGAAGACGGCCCGAAACCTCCCCCACCCACTCGGCCCCGTTCTTGAATTCTGGGTTTGGCGAGGTTCCTTCCTCTGTATGCAGCGCCTGGGATCTCCTAGGAGACATCCGCGTTTCTTCTCCGAGTTTCTCCTAGTGTGGGCTGCAGGGGAAAGGCGGGGGTTGGGCTGGAAATGCAGGTAGCTTCTAGTGCCTCACCCTGCACAGATCAGGTAATTAGCGGAATTCTTCCTCCCAGCGAACAACTGTGACACCGGGCAGCTGCGTGGAGGGCAGCCCCAAACTTCCCCCACCCACTCGGCTGCGTTCCGGAATTCGGAGTGTGGCGAGTTTCCGTTCCCTGACTCAGCGCCTGGGATCTCCTTGGAGCCCTCTGAGTGTCTTCCCCGAGTATTTCCTATTGCGGGCTGCCGGGGAAAGGCGGGGGTTGGGCTGGAAACACAGGTAGCATCTAGTGTCACCCCTGGACCGATGAGGTTATTAGCGGTCTTCCACCTGCCAGGGAACACCTGTGACAACAGGCAGCTGCGTGGAGGGTGGCCCCAATCCTCCCCCACCCACTCGGCCGCGTTCCTGAATTCTGAGTGTGGCGAGGTTCCGTCCTCTGTCTGTAGCGCCTGGGATCTACTAGGAGCCTTCCGAGTTTCTTCCCCAAGTGTCTCTTAGTGCGGGGTGCTTGGGAAAGGCGGGGGTTGGGCTGGAAATGCAGGTAGAATCTAGTGCCTCCCCCTGCACAGATCAGGTAATTATCGGAGTTCCTCCTGCAAGGGAAAAGCTGTGACAACATGCAGCTTCATGGAGGGCGGCCCCAATCCTCGCCCACCCACTCGGCCGCGTTCCTGAATTCTGAGTGTGGCAAGGTTCCGTGTTCTGTCTGCAGCGCCTGGGATCTCCTAGGAGCCTTAAGAGTGTCTTCCTCGATTGACTCGAGTGCAGGATGCCGGGGAAATCGGGGGTTGGAATGGAAATGCAGATAGCATCTAGTGCCTCCCCCTGCACAGATCAGGTAATTAGCGGAATTCCCCCTGCCAGTGAACACCTGTGACACGAGGCAGCTGCGTGGGGGGCGGACCCAAACCTCCCCTAACCACTCGGCCACGTTCCGGAATTCTGAGTGTGGGGATGATCTGTCCTCTGTCTGCAGCACCTGGGATCTCCTAGGAGCCCTCCGCGTGTCTTCCCCGAGTTTCTCCTAGTAAGGGCTGCCGGGGAAAGGCGGGGGTTGGGCTGGAAATGCAGGTAGCATCTAGTGCCTCCCCCTGCACAGATCAGGTAATTAGCGGACTTCCCCCTGCCAGGGAACACCTGTGAAACCAGGCAGCTGCGTGGAGGTCGACCCTAAACTTCCCCAATCCACTCGGCTGCGTTCCGGAATTCTGAGTGTGGCGAGGTTCCGTCCTCTGTCTGCAGCAACTGGGATCTCCTAGGAGCCCTCCATGTGTCTTCCCCGAGTGTCTCCTATTGCGGGCTGCCAGGTAAAGGCGGGAGTTGGGCTGGAAACACGGGTAGCATCTAGTGCCTCCCCCTGGACAGATGAGGTAATTAGCGGTCTTCCCCCTGCCAGGGAACACCTGAGACACCAGGCAGCTGCGTGGAGGGCGGCCCAAATCCTCCCCCACCCACTCGGCCGCGTTCCGGAATTCTGAGTGTGGCGAGGTTCAGTCCTCTGTCTGCAGCGCCTGGGATCTCCTAGGAGCCCTCCGCGTGTCTTCCCCGAGTGTCTACTAGTGCGGGCTGCCGGGGAAATGCGGGGGTTGTGCTGGAAAAGCAGGTAGAATCTAGTGCCTCCCCCTGCACAGATCAGGTAATTAGCGGAATTCCTCCTGCCAGTGAACACCTGTGACAACAGGCAGCTGCGTGGTGGGAGGCCCCAAACCTCCCCATCCCACTCGGCCGCGTTTCGGAATTCTGAGGGTGGCGAGGATCCATCCTCTGTCTGCAGCGCCTGGGATCTACTAGGAGTCTTAAGAGTGTCTTCCCCGAGTGTCTCGTAGTGCAGGCTGCCTGGGAAATCGGGGGTTGGAATGGAAATGCAGGTAGCATCTAGTGCCTCCCCCTGCACATATCAGGTAATTAGCGGAATTCCCCCTGCCAGTGAACACCTGTGACACGACGCAGCTGCGTGGGGGGCGGCCCCAAACCTCCCCTAACCACTCGGCCACGTTCCGGAATTCTGAGTGTGGCGATGATCTGTCCTCTGTCTGCAGCACCTGGGATCTCCTAGGAGCCCTCCGCGTGTCTTCCCCGAGTTTCTCCTAGTACGGGCTGCCGAGGAAAGGCGGGGGTTGGGATGGAAATGCAGGTAGCATCTAGTGCCTCCCCCTGCACAGATCAGGTAATTAGCGGTCTTCCCCCTGCCAGGGAACACCTGAGACACCAGGCAGCTGCGTGGAGGGCGGCCCAAAACCTCCCCCACCCACTCGGCCGCGTTCCGGAATTCTGAGTGTGGCGAGGTTCAGTCCTCAGTCTGCAGCGACTGTGATCTCATAGGAGCCCTCCGCGTGTCTTTCCCGAGTGTCTACTAGTGCGGGCTGCCGGGGAAAAGCGGGGGTTGGCCTGGAAATGCAGGTAGCATCTAGTGCCTCCTCCTGGACGGATCAGGTATTTAGTGGACTTCACCCTGCCAGGGAACACCTGTGATTCCAAGCAGATGCGTGGAGGGCGGCCCCAAATATCCCAAACCCACTAGGCCGCGTTCTGGATTTCTGAGTGTGGCGATGTTCCGTCCTCCATCTGCAGCACCTGGGATATCCTAGGAGCCTTCCTCGTGTCTTCCCCGAGTGTCTCGTAGTGCGACTTGCCTGGGAATGTCGCGGGTTGGTCTGGAAATGCAGGCAGCATCTTGTGCCTCCCCCTGTACAGATCAGGTAATTAGCGGACTTCGTCCTGCCAGGGAACACCCGTGACACCAGGCAGCTGCATGGAGGGCGTCAAAAAACTTCCCCAACCCACTCAGGCGCGTTCCGGAATTTGAGTGAGGCGAGGTTCCGTCCTCTGTCTGCAGCGCCTGGGATCTCCTAGGAGCCATCCACGTGTCTTCCCCGAGTGTCTACTAGTGCGAGCTGCCTGGGAAATTCGGGGGTTGGGCTGGAAATGCAGGTAGCATCTAGTGCCTCCCCATGGACGGATCAGGTAATTAGCGGAAATACCCCTACCAGGGAACACCTGTGACACCAGGCAGCTGCGTGAATGGCGGCCCCAAACCTCCCCCACACACTCAACCTCGTTCCGGAATTCTGAGTGTGGCGAGGTTTCATCCCCTGTCTGCAGTGCCTGGGATCTCCTAGGAGCCCTCCGCGTGTCTTCCCTGAGTGACTCTTATGCGGGCTGCCGGGGAAAGGCGGGTGTTGGGCTGGAAATAAAGGTAGCATCTAGTGCCTCCCCCTGCACAGATCAGGTAATTAGCGGACTTCCCCCTGCCAGGGAACACCAGTGACAACAGGCAGCTGCGTGGAGGGCGGCCCCAAAATTCCCCAAGCCGCTCGGCCCCGTTCCGGAATTCTGAGTGTGGCGAGGTTCCGTCATGTGTCTGCAGCGCCTGGGATCTCCTAGGAGCCCTCCGCGTGTCTTCCCTTAGTGACTATTTTGCGGGCTGCCGGGGAAATGCGGGGGTTGTGCTGGAAAAGCAGGTAGAATCTAGTGCCTCCCCCGACACAGATCAGGTAATTAGCGGAATTCCTCCTGCCAGTTAACACCTGTGACAACAGGCAGCTGCGTGGTGGGAGGCCCCAACCTTCCCATCCCACTCGGCCGCGTTCCGGAATTCTGAGAGTGGCGAGGATCCATCCTCTGTCTGCAGCGCCTGGGATCTCCTAGGAGTCTTAAGAGTGTCTTCCCCAAGTGTCTCGTAGTGCAGGCTGCCTGGGAAATCAGGGGTTGGAATGGAAATGCAGGTAGCATCTAGAGCCTCCCCCTGCACAGATAAGGTAATTAGCGGACTTCCTCCTGCCAGGGAAAACCTGTGACACCAGGCAGCTGCGTGGAGGGCGGCCCCAAACTTCCCCATCCCACTCGGCCGCGTTCTGGAATTCTGAGTGTGCCGAGGTTCCGTCCTCGGTCTGCAGCGCCTGGGATCTCCTAGGAGCCCTCAGAGTGTCTTCCCAGAGTGTCTCGTAGTGCGGGCTGCCGGGGAAAGGCGGGGGTTGTGCTGGAAACACGGGAAGCATCTAGTGCCTCCCCCTGGAAAGATGAGGTAATTAGCGGTATTCCCCCTGCCAGGGAACACTTATGAAACCAGGCAGCTGTGTGGGGGGCTGCCCCAAACCTCCCCCAACCACTCGGCCGCGTTCCGGAATTCTGAGTGTGGCGAGGTTCCGTCCTCTTTTTGCAGCGCCTGGGATCTCCTAGGAGCCTTAAGAGTGTCTTCCCCGATTGACTCGTAGTGCAGGCTGCCGGGGAAATCGGGGGTTGGAATGGAAATGCAGATAGCATCTAGTGCCTCCCCCTGCACAGATCAGGTAATTAGCGGAATTCCCCATGCCAGTGAACACCTGTGACACGAGGCAGCTGCGTGGGGGGCGGACCCAAACCTCCCCAAACCACTCGGCCACGTTCCGGAATTCTGAGTGTGGCGATGATCTGTCCTCTGTCTGCAGCACCTGGGATCTCCTAGGAGCCCTCCGCGTGTCTTCCCCGAGTTTCTCCTAGTAAGGGCTGCCGGGGAAAGGCGGGGGTTGGGCTGGAAATGCAGGTAGCATCTAGTGCCTCCCCCTGCACAGATCAGGTAATTAGCGGTCTTCCCCCTGCCAGGGAACACCTGAGACACCAGGCAGCTGCGTGGAGGGCGGCCCAAAACCTCCCCCACCCACTCGGCCGCGTTCCGGAATTCTGAGTGTGGCGAGGTTCAGTCCTCTGTCTGCAGCGCCTGGGATCTCCTAGGAGCCCTCCGCGTGTCTTCCCCGAGTGTCTACTAGTGCGGGCTGCCGGGGAAATGCGGGGGTTGTGCTGGAAAAGCAGGTAGAATCTAGTGCCTCCCCCTGCACAGATCAGGTAATTAGCGGAATTCCTCCTGCCAGTGAACACCTGTGACAACAGGCAGCTGCGTGGTGGGAAGCCCCAAACCTCCCCATCCCACTCGGCCGCGTTTCGGAATTCTGAGAGTGGCGAGGATCCATCCTCTGTCTGCAGCGCCTGGGATCTCCTAGGAGTCTTAAGAGTGTCTTCCCCGAGTGTCTCGTAGTGCAGGCTGCCTGGGAAATCGGGGGTTGGAATGGAAATGCAGGTAGCATCTAGTGCCTCCCCCTGCACAGATCAGGTAATTAGCGGAATTCCCCCTGCCAGTGAACACCTGTGACACGACGCAGCTGCGTGGGGGGCGGCCCCAAACCTCCCCTAACCACTCGGCCACGTTCCGGAATTCTGAGTGTGGCGATGATCTGTCCTCTGTCTGCAGCACCTGGGATCTCCTAGGAGCCCTCCGCGTGTCTTCCCCGAGTTTTTCCTAGTACGGGCTGCCGGGGAAAGGCGGGGGTTGGGCTGGAAATGCAGGTAGCATCTAGTGCCTCCCCCTGCACAGATCAGGTAATTAGCGGTCTTCCCCCTGCCAGGGAACACCTGAGACACCAGGCAGCTGCGTGGAGGGCGGCCCAAAACCTCCCCCACCCACTCGGCCGCGTTCCGGAATTCTGAGTGTGGCGAGGTTCAGTCCTCAGTCTGCAGCGACTGTGATCTCATAGGAGCCCTCCGCGTGTCTTTCCCGAGTGTCTACTAGTGCGGGCTGCCGGGGAAAAGCGGGGGTTGGCCTGGAAATGCAGGTAGCATCTAGTGCCTCCTCCTGGACGGATCAGGTATTTAGTGGACTTCACCCTGCCAGGGAACACCTGTGATTCCATGCAGATGCGTGGAGGGCGGCCCCAAATATCCCAAACCCACTAGGCCGCGTTCTGGATTTCTGAGTGTGGCGATGTTCCGTCCTCCATCTGCAGCACCTGGGATATCCTAGGAGCCTTCCTCGTGTCTTCCCCGAGTGTCTCGTAGTGCGACTTGCCTGGGAATGTCGCGGGTTGGTCTGGAAATGCAGGCAGCATCTTGTGCCTCCCCCTGTACAGATCAGGTAATTAGCGGACTTCGTCCTGCCAGGGAACACCCGTGACACCAGGCAGCTGCATGGAGGGCGTCAAAAAACTTCCCCAACCCACTCAGGCGCGTTCCGGAATTTGAGTGAGGCGAGGTTCCGTCCTCTGTCTGCAGCGCCTGGGATCTCCTAGGAGCCATCCACGTGTCTTCCCCGAGTGTCTACTAGTGCGAGCTGCCTGGGAAATTCGGGGGTTGGGCTGGAAATGCAGGTAGCATCTAGTGCCTCCCCATGGACGGATCAGGTAATTAGCGGAAATACCCCTACCAGGGAACACCTGTGACACCAGGCAGCTGCGTGAATGGCGGCCCCAAACCTCCCCCACACACTCAACCTCGTTCCGGAATTCTGAGTGTGGCGAGGTTTCATCCCCTGTCTGCAGTGCCTGGGATCTCCTAGGAGCCCTCCGCGTGTCTTCCCTGAGTGACTCTTATGCGGGCTGCCGGGGAAAGGCGGGTGTTGGGCTGGAAATAAAGGTAGCATCTAGTGCCTCCCCCTGCACAGATCAGGTAATTAGCGGACTTCCCCCTGCCAGGGAACACCAGTGACAACAGGCAGCTGCGTGGAGGGCGGCCCCAAAATTCCCCAAGCCGCTCGGCCCCGTTCCGGAATTCTGAGTGTGGCGAGGTTCCGTCATGTGTCTGCAGCGCCTGGGATCTCCTAGGAGCCCTCCGCGTGTCTTCCCTTAGTGACTATTTTGCGGGCTGCCGGGGAAATGCGGGGGTTGTGCTGGAAAAGCAGGTAGAATCTAGTGCCTCCCCCGACACAGATCAGGTAATTAGCGGAATTCCTCCTGCCAGTGAACACCTGTGACAACAGGCAGCTGCGTGGTGGGAGGCCCCAACCTTCCCATCCCACTCGGCCGCGTTCCGGAATTCTGAGAGTGGCGAGGATCCATCCTCTGTCTGCAGCGCCTGGGATCTCCTAGGAGTCTTAAGAGTGTCTTCCCCAAGTGTCTCGTAGTGCAGGCTGCCTGGGAAATCGGGGGTTGGAATGGAAATGCAGGTAGCATCTAGAGCCTCCCCCTGCACAGATAAGGTAATTAGCGGACTTCCTCCTGCCAGGGAAAACCTGTGACACCAGGCAGCTGCGTGGAGGGCGGCCCCAAACTTCCCCATCCCACTCGGCCGCGTTCTGGAATTCTGAGTGTGCCGAGGTTCCGTCCTCGGTCTGCAGCGCCTGGGATCTCCTAGGAGCCCTCAGAGTGTCTTCCCAGAGTGTCTCGTAGTGCGGGCTGCCGGGGAAAGGCGGGGGTTGTGCTGGAAACACGGGAAGCATCTAGTGCCTCCCCCTGGACAGATGAGGTAATTAGCGGTATTCCCCCTGCCAGGGAACACTTATGAAACCAGGCAGCTGTGTGGGGGGCTGCCCCAAACCTCCCCCAACCACTCGGCCGCGTTCCGGAATTCTGAGTGTGGCGAGGTTCCGTCCTCTTTTTGCAGCGCCTGGGATCTCCTAGGAGCCTTAAGAGTGTCTTCCCCGATTGACTCGTAGTGCAGGCTGCCGGGGAAATCGGGGGTTGGAATGGAAATGCAGATAGCATCTAGTGCCTCCCCCTGCACAGATCAGGTAATTAGCGGAATTCCCCCTGCCAGTGAACACCTGTGACACGAGGCAGCTGCGTGGGGGGCAGACCCAAACCTCCCCTAACCACTCGGCCACGTTCCGGAATTCTGAGTGTGGCGATGATCTGTCCTCTGTCTGCAGCACCTGGGATCTCCTAGGAGCCCTCCGCGTGTCTTCCCCGAGTTTCTCCTAGTACGGGCTGCCGGGGAAAGGCGGGGGTTGGGCTGGAAATGCAGGTAGCATCTAGTGCCTCCCCCTGCACAGATCAGGTAATTAGCGGACTTCCCCCTGCCAGGGAACACCTGTGAAACCAGGCAGCTGCGTGGAGGTCGACCCTAAACCTCCCCCACCCACTCGGCTGCGTTCCGGAATTCTGAGTGTGGCGAGGTTCCGTCCTCTGTCTGCAGCAACTGGGATCTCCTAGGAGCCCTCCACGTGTCTTCCCCGAGTGTCTCCTATTGCGGGCTGCCAGGTAAAGGCGGGAGTTGGGCTGGAAACACGGGTAGCATCTAGTGCCTCCCCCTGGACAGATGAGGTAATTAGCGGTCTTCCCCCTGCCAGGGAACACCTGAGACACCAGGCAGCTGCGTGGAGGGCGGCCCAAAACCTCCCCCACCCACTCGGCCGAGTTCCGGAATTCTGAGTGTGGCGAGGTTCAGTCCTCTGTCTGCAGCGCCTGGGATCTCCTAGGAGCCCTCCGCGTGTCTTCCCCGAGTGTCTACTAGTGCGGGCTGCCGGGGAAAAGCGGGGGTTGGCCTGGAAATGCAGGTAGCATCTAGTGCCTCCCCCTGCACAGATCAGGTAATTAGCGGAATTCCTCATGCCACGGACCACCTGTGACACCAGGCAGCTGCGTGGAGGGCGGCCCCAAACCTCCCCTACCCACTCGGCCGCGTTCTGGAATTCTGAGTGTGGGGAGGTTCAGTCCTCTGTTTGCGGCGCCTGGGATCACATAAGATCCCTCCGCGTGTATTCCCCGAGTATCCCCTAGTGCGTTGTGCCGGGGAAATGCGTGGGTTATGCTGGAAATGCAGATAGCATCTAGTGCCTCCTCCTGGACGGATCAGGTATTTAGTGGACTTCACCCTGCCAGGGAACACCTGTGATTCCAAGCAGATTCGTGGAGGTCGGCCCCAAATATCCCAAACCCACTAGGCCGCGTTCTGGATTTCTGAGTGTGGCGATGTTCCGTCCTCCATCTGCAGCACCTGGGATCTCCCAGGAGCCTTCCTCGTGTCTTACCCGAGTGTCTCGTAGTGCGACTTGCCTGGGAATGTCGCGGGTTGGTCTGGAAATGCAAGCAGCATCTTGTGCCTCCCCCTGTACAGATCAGGTAATTAGCGGAATTCGTCCTGCCAGGGAACACACGTGACACCAGGCAGCTGCATGGAGGGCGTCAAAAAACCTCCCCAACCCACTCAGGCGCGTTCCGGAATTTGAGTGAGGCGAGGTTCCGTCCTCTGTCTGCAGCGCCTGGGATCTCCTAGGAGCCATCCACGTGTCTTCCCCGAGTGTCTACTAGTGCGGGCTGCCTGGGAAATTCGGGGGTTGGGCTGGAAATGCAGGTAGATTCTAGTGCCTCCCCCTGGACGGATCAGGTAATTAGCGGAAATACCCCTACCAGGGAACACCTGTGACACCAGGCATCTGCATGAATGGCGGCCCCAAACCTCCCCCACACACTCAGCCTCGTTCTGGAATTCTGAGTGTGGCGAGGTTTCATCCCCTGTCTGCAGTGCCTGGGATCTCCTAGGAGCCCTCCGCGTGTCTTCTCTGAGTGACTCTTATGCGGGCTGCCGGGGAAAGGCTGGTGTTGGGCTGGAAATAAAGGTAGCATCTAGTGCCTCCCCCTGCACAGATCAGGTAATTAGCGGACTTCCTCCTGCCAGGGAACACCTGTGACACCAGGCAGCTTCGTGGAGGGTGGCCCCAAATTTCCCCAAGCCACTCGGCCCCGTTCCGGAATTCTGAGTGTGGCGAGGTTCCGTCATGTGTCTGCAGCGCCTGGGATCTCTTAGGAACCCTCCGCGTGTCTTCCCTGAGTGACTATTTTGCGGGCTGCCGGGGAAAGGCGGGGGTTGTGCTGGAAACACAGATAGCATCTAGTGCCTCCCCCTGCACAGATCAGGTAATAAGCGGACTTCCTCCTGCCAGGGAACACCTGTGACACCAGGCAGCTGCGTGGAGGGTGGCCCCAAACTTCCCCAAACCACTCGGCCGCGTTCCGGAATTCTGAGTGTGGCGAGGTTCCGTCCTCTGTCTGCAGCGCCTGGAAACTCCTTGGAGCCCTCCGCGTGTCTTCCCCGAGTGTCTCCTTGTGCGGGCTGCCGGGGAAATGCGGGGGTTGTGCTGGAAAAGCAGGTAGAATCTAGTGCCTCCCCCTGCACAGATCAGGTAATTAGCGGAATTCCCCCTGCCAGTGAACACCTGTGACACGAGGCAGCTGCGTGGGGGGCGGCCCCAAACCTCCCCTAACCACTCGGCCACGTTCCGGAATTCTGAGTGTGGCGATGATCTGTCCTCTGTCTGCAGCACCTGGGATCTCCTAGGAGCCCTCCGCGTGTCTTCCCCGAGTTTCTCCTAGTACGGGCTGCCGAGGAAAGGCGGGGGTTGGGATGGAAATGCAGGTAGCATCTAGTGCCTCCCCCTGCACAGATCAGGTAATTAGCGGACTTCCCCCTTCCAGGGTACACCTGTGACACCAGGCAGCTGCGTGGAGGGCGGCCCCAAACCTCCCCAAACCAATCGGCCGCGTTCCGGAATTGTGAGTGTGGCGAGGTTCCGTCCTCTGTCTGCAGCGCCTGGGATCTCCTAGGAGCCCTCCTATTGTCTTCCCCGAGTGTCTCGTAGTGCAGGCATCCGGGGAAATGCGGGGGTTGGGCTGGAAATGCAGGTAGCATCTAGTGCCTCCCCCTGCACATATCAGGTAATTAGCGGACTTCCCCCTGCCAGGGAACACCTGTGAAACCAGGCAGCTGCGTGGAAGTCGACCCTAAACCTCCCCCACCCACTCGGCCGCGTTCCGGAATTCTGAGTGTGGCGAGGTTCCGTCCTCTGTCTGCAGCACCTGGGATCTCCTAGGAACCCTCCACGTGTCTTCCCCGAGTGTCTCCTATTGCGGGCTGCCAGGTAAAGGCTGGAGTTGGGCTGGAAACACGGGTAGCATCTAGTGCCTGCCCCTGGACAATTGAGGTAATTAGCGGTCTTCCCCCTGCCAGGGAACACCTGAGACACCAGGCAGCTGCGTGGAGGGCGGCCCAAAACCTCCCCCACCCACTCGGCCGCGTTCCGGAATTCTGAGTGTGGCGAGGTTCAGTCCTCAGTCTGCAGCGACTGTGATATCATAGGAGCCCTCCGCGTGTCTTTCCCGAGTGTCTACTAGTGCGGGCTGCCGGGGAAAAGCGGGGGTTGGCCTGGAAATGCAGGTAGCATCTAGTGCCTCCTCCTGGACGGATCAGGTATTTAGTGGACTTCACCCTGCCAGGGAACACCTGTGATTCCAAGCAGATGCGTGGAGGGCGGCCCCAACATCCCAAACCCACTAGGCCGCGTTCTGGAATTCTGAGTGTGGCGATGTTCCGTCCTCCATCTGCAGCACCTGGGATCTCCTAGGAGCCTTCCTCGTGTCTTCCCCGAGTGTCTCGTAGTGCGACTTGCCTGGGAATGTCGCGGGTTGGTCTGGAAATGCAGGCAGCATCTTGTGCCTCCCCCTGTACAGATCAGGTAATTAGCGGACTTTGTCCTGCCAGGGAACACCCGTGACACCAGGCAGCTGCATGGAGGGCGTCAAAAAACCTCCCCAACCCACTCACGCGCGTTCCGGAATTTGAGTGAGGCGAGGTTCCGTCCTCTGTCTGCAGCGCCTGGGATCTCCTAGGAGCCATCCACGTGTCTTCCCCGAGTGTCTACTAGTGCGAGCTGCCTGGGAAATTCGGGGGTTGGGCTGGAAATGCAGGTAGCATCTAGTGCCTCCCCATGGACGGATCAGGTAATTAGCGGAAATACCGCTACCAGGGAACACCTGTGACACCAGGCAGCTGCGTGAATGGCGGCCCCAAACCTCCCCCACACACTCATCCGCGTTCCGGAATTCTGAGAGTGGCGAGGATCCATCCTCTGTCTGCAGCGCCTGGGATCTCCTAGGAGTCTTAAGAGTGTCTTCCCCAAGTGTCTCGTAGTGCAGGCTGCCTGGGAAATCGGGGGTTGGAATGGAAATGCAGGTAGCATCTAGAGCCTCCCCCTGCACAGATAAGGTAATTAGCGGACTTCCTCCTGCCAGGGAAAACCTGTGACACCAGGCAGCTGCGTGGAGGGTGGCCCCAAACCTCCCCATCCCACTCGGCCGCGTTCTGGAATTCTGAGTGTGCCGAGGTTCCGTCCTCGGTCTGCAGCGCCTGGTATCTCCTAGGAGCCCTCAGAGTGTCTTCCCAGAGTGTCTCGTAGTGCAGGCTGCCGGGGAAATCGGGGGTTGGAATGGAAATGCAGATAGCATCTAGTGCCTCCCCCTGCACAGATCAGGTAATTAGCGGAATTCCCCCTGCCAGTGAACACCTGTGACACGAGGCAGCTGCGTGGGGGGCAGACCCAAACCTCCCCTAACCACTCGGCCACGTTCCGGAATTCTGAGTGTGGCGATGATCTGTCCTCTGTCTGCAGCACCTGGGATCTCCTAGGAGCCCTCCGCGTGTCTTCCCCGAGTTTCTCCTAGTACGGGCTGCCGGGGAAAGGCGGGGGTTGGGCTGGAAATGCAGGTAGCATCTAGTGCCTCCCCCTGCACAGATCAGGTAATTAGCGGACTTCCCCCTGCCAGGGAACACCTGTGAAACCAGGCAGCTGCGTGGAGGTCGACCCTAAACCTCCCCCACCCACTCGGCTGCGTTCCGGAATTCTGAGGGTGGCGATGATCTGTCCTCTGTCTGCAGCACCCGGGATCTCCTAGGTGCCCTCCACGTGTCTTCCCCGAGTGTCTCCTATTGCGGGCTGCCAGGTAAAGGCGGGAGTTGGGCTGGAAACACGGGTAGCATCTAGTGCCTGCCCCTGGACAGATGAGGTAATTAGCGGGCTTCCCCCTGCCAGGGAACACCTGTGACACCAGGCAGCTGCGTGAATGGCGGCCCCAAACCTCCCCCACCCTCAGCCTCGTTCTGGAATTCTGAGTGTGGCGAGGTTTCATCCCCTGTCTGCAGTGCCTGGGATCTCCTAGGAGCCCTCCGCGTGTCTTCCCTGAGTGACTCTTATGCGGGCTGCCGGGGAAAGGCGGGTGTTGGGCTGGAAATAAAGGTAGCATCTAGTGCCTCCCCCTGCACAGATCAGGTAATTAGCGGACTTCCCCCTGCCAGGGAACACCAGTGACAACAGGCAGCTGCGTGGAGGGCGGCCCCAAAATTCCCCAAGCCGCTCGGCCCCGTTCCGGAATTCTGAGTGTGGCGAGGTTCCGTCATGTGTCTGCAGCGCCTGGGATCTCCTAGGAGCCCTCCGCTTGTCTTCCCTTAGTGACTATTTTGCGGGCTGTCGGGGAAATGCGGGGGTTGTGCTGGAAAAGCAGGTAGAATCTAGTGCCTCCCCCGACACAGATCAGGTAATTAGCGGAATTCCTCCTGCCAGTGAACACCTGTGACAACAGGCAGCTGCGTGGTGGGAGGCCCCAACCTTCCCATCCCACTCGGCCGCGTTCCGGAATTCTGAGAGTGGCGAGGATCCATCCTCTGTCTGCAGCGCCTGGGATCTCCTAGGAGTCTTAAGAGTGTCTTCCCCAAGTGTCTCGTAGTGCAGGCTGCCTGGGAAATCGGGGGTTGGAATGGAAATGCAGGTAGCATCTAGAGCCTCCCCCTGCACAGATAAGGTAATTAGCAGACTTCCTCCTGCCAGGGAAAACCTGTGACACCAGGCAGCTGCGTGGAGGGCGGCCCCAAACCTCCCCATCCCACTCGGCCGCGTTCTGGAATTCTGAGTGTGCCGAGGTTCCGTCCTCGGTCTGCAGCGCCTGGGATCTCCTAGGAGCCCTCAGAGTGTCTTCCCAGAGTGTCTCGTAGTGCAGGCTGCCGGGGAAATCGGGGGTTGGAATGGAAATGCAGATAGCATCTAGTGCCTCCCCCTGCACAGATCAGGTAATTAGCGGACTTCCCCCTGCCAGGGAACACCTGTGAAACCAGGCAGCTGCGTGGAGGTCGACCCTAAACCTCCCCCACCCACTCGGCTGCGTTCCGGAATTCTGAGTGTGGCGAGGTTCCGTCCTCTGTCTGCAGCAACTGGGATCTCCTAGGAGCCCTCCACGTGTCTTCCCCGAGTGTCTCCTATTGCGGGCTGCCAGGTAAAGGCGGTAGTTGGGCTGGAAACACGGGTAGCATCTAGTGCCTCCCCCTGGACAGATGAGGTAATTAGCGGTCTTCCCCCTGCCAGGGAACACCTGAGACACCAGGCAGCTGCGTGGAGGGCGGCCCAAAACCTCCCCCACCCACTCGGCCGCGTTCCGGAATTCTGAGTGTGGCGAGGTTCAGTCCTCGGTCTGCAGTGCCTGGGATCTCCTAGGAGCCCTCCGCGTGTCTTCCCCGAGTGTCTACTAGTGCGGGCTGCCGGGGAAATGCGGGGGTTGGCCTGGAAATGCAGGTAGCATCTAGTGCCTCCCCCTGCACAGATCAGGTAATTAGCGGAATTCCTCATGCCTTGGACCACCTGTGACACCAGGCAGCTGCGTGGAGGGCGGCCCCAAACCTCCCCTACCCACTCGGCCGCGTTCTGGAATTCTGAGTGTGGGGAGGTTCAGTCCTCTGTTTGCGGCGCCTGGGATCACCTAAGATCCCTCCGCGTGTATTATCCGAGTGTCCCCTAGTGCGTTGTGCCGGGGAAATGCGTGGGTTGGGCTGGAAATGCAGATAGCATCTAGTGCCTCCTCCTGGACGGATCAGGTATTTAGTGGACTTCACCCTGCCAGGGAACACCTGTGATTCCAAGCAGATGCGTGGAGGGCGGCCCCAAACATCCCAAACCCACTAGGCCGCGTTCTGGAATTCTGAGTGTGGCGATGTTCCGTCCTCCGTCTGCAGCAACTGGGATCTCCTAGGAGCCTTCCTCGTGTCTTCCCCGAGTGTCTCGTAGTGCGACTTGCCTGGGAATGTCGCGGGTTGGTCTGGAAATGCAGGCACCATCTTGTGCCTCCCCCTGTACAGATCAGGTCATTAGAGGAATTCGTCCTGCCAGGGAACACACGTGACACCAGGCAGCTGCATGGAGGGCGTCAAAAAACCTCCCCAACCCACTCAGGCGCGTTCCGGAATTTGAGTGAGGCGAGGTTCCGTCCTCTGTCTGCAGCGCCTGGGATCTCCTAGGAGCCATCCACGTGTCTTCCCCGAGTGTATACTAGTGCGGGCTGCCTGGGAAATTCGAGGGTTGGGCTGGAAATGCAGGTAGCTTCTAGTGCCTCCCCCTGGACGGATCAGGTAATTAGCGGAAATACCCCTACAAGGGAACACCTGTGACATCAGGCATCTGCGTGAATGGCGGCCCCAAACCTCCCCCACACACTCAGCCTCGTTCTGGATTTCTGAGTGTGGCGAGGTTTCATCCCCTGTCTGCAGTGCCTGGGATCTCCTAGGAGCCCTCCGCGTGTCTTCCCTGAGTGACTCTTATGCGGGCTGCCGGGGAAAGGCGGGTGTTGGGCTGGAAATAAAGGTAGCATCTAGTGCCTCCCCCTGCACAGATCAGGTAATTAGCGGACTTCCCCCTGCCAGGGAACACCAGTGACAACAGGCAGCTGCGTGGAGGGTGGCCCCAAAATTCCCCAAGCCACTCGGCCCCGTTCCGGAATTCTGAGTGTGGCGAGGTTCCGTCCTCTGTCTGCAGCGCCTGGAAACTCCTTGGAGCCCTCCGCGTGTCTTCCCCGAGTGTCTCCTTGTGCGGGCTGCCGGGGAAATGCGGGGGTTGTGCTGGAAAAGCAGGTAGAATCTTGTGCCTCCACCTGCACAGATCAGGTAATTAGCGGAATTCCTCCTGCCAGTGAACACCTGTGACAACAGGCAGCTGCGTGGTGGGAGGCCCCAAACCTCCCCATCCCACTCGGCCGCGTTCCGGAATTCTGAGAGTGGCGAGGATCCATCCTCTGTCTGCAGCGCCTGGGATCTCCTAGGAGTCTTAAGAGTGTCTTCCCCGAGTGTCTCGTAGTGCAGGCTGCCTGGGAAATCGGGGGTTGGAATGGAAATGCAGGTAGCATCTAGTGCCTCCCCCAGCACAGATCAGGTAATTAGCGGAATTCCCCCTGCCAGTGAACACCTGTGACACGAGGCAGCTGCGTGGGGGGCGGCCCCAAACCTCCCCTAACCACTCGGCCACGTTCCGGTATTCTGAGTGTGGCGATGATCTGTCCTCTGTCTGCAGCACCTGGGATCTCCTAGGAGCCCTCCGCGTGTCTTCCCCGAGTTTCTCCTAGTACGGGATGCCGGGGAAAGGCGGGGGTTGGGCTGGAAACACAGATAGCATCTAGTGCCTCCCCCTGCACAGATCAGGTAATTAGCGGACTTCCCCCTTCCAGGGTACACCTGTGACACCAGGCAGCTGCGTGGAGGGCGGCCCCAAACCTCCCCAAACCAATCGGCCGCGTTCCGGAATTGTGAGTGTGGCGAGGTTCCGTCCTCTGTCTACAGCGCCTGGGATCCCCTAGGAGCCCTCCTATTGTCTTCCCCGAGTGTCTCGTAGTGCAGGCATCCGGGGAAATGCGGGGGTTGGGCTGGAAATGCAGGTAGCATCTAGTGCCTCCCCCTGCACATATCAGGTAATTAGCGGACTTCCCCCTGCCAGGGAACACCTGTGAAACCAGGCAGCTGCGTGGAAGTCGACCCTAAACCTCCCCCACCCACTCGGCCGCGTTCCGGAATTCTGAGTGTGGCGAGGTTCCGTCCTCTGTCTGCAGCACCTGGGATCTCCTAGGAACCCTCCACGTGTCTTCCCCGAGTGTCTCCTATTGCGGGCTGCCAGGTAAAGGCTGGAGTTGGGCTGGAAACACGGGTAGCATCTAGTGCCTGCCCCTGGACAATTGAGGTAATTAGCGGTCTTCCCCCTGCCAGGGAACACCTGAGACACCAGGCAGCTGCGTGGAGGGCGGCCCAAAACCTCCCCCACCCACTCGGCCGCGTTCCGGAATTCTGAGTGTGGCGAGGTTCAGTCCTCAGTCTGCAGCGACTGTGATATCATAGGAGCCCTCCGCGTGTCTTTCCCGAGTGTCTACTAGTGCGGGCTGCCGGGGAAAAGCGGGGGTTGGCCTGGAAATGCAGGTAGCATCTAGTGCCTCCTCCTGGACGGATCAGGTATTTAGTGGACTTCACCCTGCCAGGGAACACCTGTGATTCCAAGCAGATGCGTGGAGGGCGGCCCCAACATCCCAAACCCACTAGGCCGCGTTCTGGAATTCTGAGTGTGGCGATGTTCCGTCCTCCATCTGCAGCACCTGGGATCTCCTAGGAGCCTTCCTCGTGTCTTCCCCGAGTGTCTCGTAGTGCGACTTGCCTGGGAATGTCGCGGGTTGGTCTGGAAATGCAGGCAGCATCTTGTGCCTCCCCCTGTACAGATCAGGTAATTAGCGGACTTCGTCCTGCCAGGGAACACCCGTGACACCAGGCAGCTGCATGGAGGGCGTCAAAAAACCTCCCCAACCCACTCACGCGCGTTCCGGAATTTGAGTGAGGCGAGGTTCCGTCCTCTGTCTGCAGCGCCTGGGATCTCCTAGGAGCCATCCACGTGTCTTCCCCGAGTGTCTACTAGTGCGAGCTGCCTGGGAAATTCGGGGGTTGGGCTGGAAATGCAGGTAGCATCTAGTGCCTCCCCATGGACGGATCAGGTAATTAGCGGAAATACCGCTACCAGGGAACACCTGTGACACCAGGCAGCTGCGTGAATGGCGGCCCCAAACCTCCCCCACACACTCATCCGCGTTCCGGAATTCTGAGAGTGGCGAGGATCCATCCTCTGTCTGCAGCGCCTGGGATCTCCTAGGAGTCTTAAGAGTGTCTTCCCCAAGTGTCTCGTAGTGCAGGCTGCCTGGGAAATCGGGGGTTGGAATGGAAATGCAGGTAGCATCTAGAGCCTCCCCCTGCACAGATAAGGTAATTAGCGGACTTCCTCCTGCCAGGGAAAACCTGTGACACCAGGCAGCTGCGTGGAGGGTGGCCCCAAACCTCCCCATCCCACTCGGCCGCGTTCTGGAATTCTGAGTGTGCCGAGGTTCCGTCCTCGGTCTGCAGCGCCTGGTATCTCCTAGGAGCCCTCAGAGTGTCTTCCCAGAGTGTCTCGTAGTGCAGGCTGCCGGGGAAATCGGGGGTTGGAATGGAAATGCAGATAGCATCTAGTGCCTCCCCCTGCACAGATCAGGTAATTAGCGGAATTCCCCCTGCCAGTGAACACCTGTGACACGAGGCAGCTGCGTGGGGGGCAGACCCAAACCTCCCCTAACCACTCGGCCACGTTCCGGAATTCTGAGTGTGGCGATGATCTGTCCTCTGTCTGCAGCACCTGGGATCTCCTAGGAGCCCTCCGCGTGTCTTCCCCGAGTTTCTCCTAGTACGGGCTGCCGGGGAAAGGCGGGGGTTGGGCTGGAAATGCAGGTAGCATCTAGTGCCTCCCCCTGCACAGATCAGGTAATTAGCGGACTTCCCCCTGCCAGGGAACACCTGTGAAACCAGGCAGCTGCGTGGAGGTCGACCCTAAACCTCCCCCACCCACTCGGCTGCGTTCCGGAATTCTGAGTGTGGCGATGATCTGTCCTCTGTCTGCAGCACCCGGGATCTCCTAGGTGCCCTCCACGTGTCTTCCCCGAGTGTCTCCTATTGCGGGCTGCCAGGTAAAGGCGGGAGTTGGGCTGGAAACACGGGTAGCATCTAGTGCCTGCCCCTGGACAGATGAGGTAATTAGCGGGCTTCCCCCTGCCAGGGAACACCTGTGACACCAGGCAGCTGCGTGAATGGCGGCCCCAAACCTCCCCCACCCTCAGCCTCGTTCTGGAATTCTGAGTGTGGCGAGGTTTCATCCCCTGTCTGCAGTGCCTGGGATCTCCTAGGAGCCCTCCGCGTGTCTTCCCTGAGTGACTCTTATGCGGGCTGCCGGGGAAAGGCGGGTGTTGGGCTGGAAATAAAGGTAGCATCTAGTGCCTCCCCCTGCACAGATCAGGTAATTAGCGGACTTCCCCCTGCCAGGGAACACCAGTGACAACAGGCAGCTGCGTGGAGGGCGGCCCCAAAATTCCCCAAGCCGCTCGGCCCCGTTCCGGAATTCTGAGTGTGGCGAGGTTCCGTCATGTGTCTGCAGCGCCTGGGATCTCCTAGGAGCCCTCCGCGTGTCTTCCCTTAAGTGACTATTTTGCGGGCTGCCGGGGAAATGCGGGGGTTGTGCTGGAAAAGCAGGTAGAATCTAGTGCCTCCCCCGACACAGATCAGGTAATTAGCGGAATTCCTCCTGCCAGTGAACACCTGTGACAACAGGCAGCTGCGTGGTGGGAGGCCCCAACCTTCCCATCCCACTCGGCCGCGTTCCGGAATTCTGAGAGTGGCGAGGATCCATCCTCTGTCTGCAGCGCCTGGGATCTCCTAGGAGTCTTAAGAGTGTCTTCCCCAAGTGTCTCGTAGTGCAGGCTGCCTGGGAAATCGGGGGTTGGAATGGAAATGCAGGTAGCATCTAGAGCCTCCCCCTGCACAGATAAGGTAATTAGCAGACTTCCTCCTGCCAGGGAAAACCTGTGACACCAGGCAGCTGCGTGGAGGGCGGCCCCAAACCTCCCCATCCCACTCGGCCGCGTTCTGGAATTCTGAGTGTGCCGAGGTTCCGTCCTCGGTCTGCAGCGCCTGGGATCTCCTAGGAGCCCTCAGAGTGTCTTCCCAGAGTGTCTCGTAGTGCAGGCTGCCGGGGAAATCGGGGGTTGGAATGGAAATGCAGATAGCATCTAGTGCCTCCCCCTGCACAGATCAGGTAATTAGCGGACTTCCCCCTGCCAGGGAACACCTGTGAAACCAGGCAGCTGCGTGGAGGTCGACCCTAAACCTCCCCCACCCACTCGGCTGCGTTCCGGAATTCTGAGTGTGGCGAGGTTCGGTCCTCTGTCTGCAGCAACTGGGATCTCCTAGGAGCCCTCCACGTGTCTTCCCCGAGTGTCTCCTATTGCGGGCTGCCAGGTAAAGGCGGTAGTTGGGCTGGAAACACGGGTAGCATCTAGTGCCTCCCCCTGGACAGATGAGGTAATTAGCGGTCTTCCCCCTGCCAGGGAACACCTGAGACACCAGGCAGCTGCGTGGAGGGCGGCCCAAAACCTCCCCCACCCACTCGGCCGCGTTCCGGAATTCTGAGTGTGGCGAGGTTCAGTCCTCGGTCTGCAGTGCCTGGGATCTCCTAGGAGCCCTCCGCAGTGTCTTCCCCGAGTGTCTACTAGTGCGGGCTGCCGGGGAAATGCGGGGGTTGGCCTGGAAATGCAGGTAGCATCTAGTGCCTCCCCCTGCACAGATCAGGTAATTAGCGGAATTCCTCATGCCTTGGACCACCTGTGACACCAGGCAGCTGCGTGGAGGGCGGCCCCAAACCTCCCCTACCCACTCGGCCGCGTTCTGGAATTCTGAGTGTGGGGAGGTTCAGTCCTCTGTTTGCGGCGCCTGGGATCACCTAAGATCCCTCCGCGTGTATTATCCGAGTGTCCCCTAGTGCGTTGTGCCGGGGAAATGCGTGGGTTGGGCTGGAAATGCAGATAGCATCTAGTGCCTCCTCCTGGACGGATCAGGTATTTAGTGGACTTCACCCTGCCAGGGAACACCTGTGATTCCAAGCAGATGCGTGGAGGGCGGCCCCAAACATCCCAAACCCACTAGGCCGCGTTCTGGAATTCTGAGTGTGGCGATGTTCCGTCCTCCGTCTGCAGCAACTGGGATCTCCTAGGAGCCTTCCTCGTGTCTTCCCCGAGTGTCTCGTAGTGCGACTTGCCTGGGAATGTCGCGGGTTGGTCTGGAAATGCAGGCACCATCTTGTGCCTCCCCCTGTACAGATCAGGTCATTAGAGGAATTCGTCCTGCCAGGGAACACACGTGACACCAGGCAGCTGCATGGAGGGCGTCAAAAAACCTCCCCAACCCACTCAGGCGCGTTCCGGAATTTGAGTGAGGCGAGGTTCCGTCCTCTGTCTGCAGCGCCTGGGATCTCCTAGGAGCCATCCACGTGTCTTCCCCGAGTGTATACTAGTGCGGGCTGCCTGGGAAATTCGAGGGTTGGGCTGGAAATGCAGGTAGCTTCTAGTGCCTCCCCCTGGACGGATCAGGTAATTAGCGGAAATACCCCTACAAGGGAACACCTGTGACATCAGGCATCTGCGTGAATGGCGGCCCCAAACCTCCCCCACACACTCAGCCTCGTTCTGGATTTCTGAGTGTGGCGAGGTTTCATCCCCTGTCTGCAGTGCCTGGGATCTCCTAGGAGCCCTCCGCGTGTCTTCCCTGAGTGACTCTTATGCGGGCTGCCGGGGAAAGGCGGGTGTTGGGCTGGAAATAAAGGTAGCATCTAGTGCCTCCCCCTGCACAGATCAGGTAATTAGCGGACTTCCCCCTGCCAGGGAACACCAGTGACAACAGGCAGCTGCGTGGAGGGTGGCCCCAAAATTCCCCAAGCCACTCGGCCCCGTTCCGGAATTCTGAGTGTGGCGAGGTTCCGTCCTCTGTCTGCAGCGCCTGGAAACTCCTTGGAGCCCTCCGCGTGTCTTCCCCGAGTGTCTCCTTGTGCGGGCTGCCGGGGAAATGCGGGGGTTGTGCTGGAAAAGCAGGTAGAATCTTGTGCCTCCACCTGCACAGATCAGGTAATTAGCGGAATTCCTCCTGCCAGTGAACACCTGTGACAACAGGCAGCTGCGTGGTGGGAGGCCCCAAACCTCCCCATCCCACTCGGCCGCGTTCCGGAATTCTGAGAGTGGCGAGGATCCATCCTCTGTCTGCAGCGCCTGGGATCTCCTAGGAGTCTTAAGAGTGTCTTCCCCGAGTGTCTCGTAGTGCAGGCTGCCTGGGAAATCGGGGGTTGGAATGGAAATGCAGGTAGCATCTAGTGCCTCCCCCTGCACAGATCAGGTAATTAGCGGAATTCCCCCTTCCAGGGTACACCTGTGACACCAGGCAGCTGCGTGGAGGGCGGCCCCAAACCTCCCCAAACCAATCGGCCGCGTTCCGGAATTCTGAGTGTGGCGAGGTTCCGTCCTCTGTCTGCAGCGCCTGGGATCTCCTAGGAGCCCTCCTATTGTCTTCCCCAAGTGTCTCGTAGTGCGGGCATCCGGGGAAATGCGGGGGTTGGGCTGGAAATGCAGGTAGCATCTAGTGCCTCCCCCTGGACAGATGAGGTAATTAGCGGACTTCCCCCTGCCAGGGAACACCTGTGAAACCAGGCAGCTGCGTGGAGGTCGACCCTAAACCTCCCCCACCCACTCGGCTGCGTTCCGGAATTCTGAGTGTGGCGAGGTTCCGCCCTCTGTCTGCAGCACCTGGGATCTCCTAGGAGCCCTCCACGTGTCTTCCCCGAGTGTCTCCTATTGCGGGCTGTCAGGTAAATGCGGGAGTTGTGCTGGAAACACGGGTAGCATCTAGTGCCTGCCCCTGGACAGATGAGGTAATTAGCGGTCTTCCCCCTGCCAGGGAACACTTGTGACACCAGGCAGCTGCGTGGAGGGCGGCCCCAAACCTCCCCAAACCACTCGGCCGCGTTCCGGAATTCTGAGTGTGGCGAGGTTCCGTCCTCTGTCTGCAGCGCCTGGAAACTCCTTGGAGCCCTCCGCGTGTCTTCCCCGAGTGTCTCCTTGTGCGGGCTGCCGGGGAAATGCGGGGGTTGTGCTGGAAAAGCAGGTAGAATCTAGTGCCTCCCCCTGCACAGATCAGGTAATTAGCGGAATTCCTCCTGCCAGTGAACACCTGTGACAACAGGCAGCTGCGTGTTGGGAGGCCCCAAACCTCCCCATCCCACTCGGCCGCGTTCCGGATTTCTGAGAGTGGCGAGGATCCATCCTCTGTCTGCAGCGCCTGGGATCTCCTAGGAGTCTTAAGAGTGTCTTCCCCGAGTGTCTCGTAGTGCAGGCTGCCTGGGAAATCGGGGGTTGGAATGGAAATGCAGGTAGCATCTAGTGCCTCCCCCTGCACAGGTCAGGTAATTAGCGGAATTCCCCCTGCCAGTGAACACCTGTGACACGAGGCAGCTGCGTGGGGGGCGGCCCCAAACCTCCCCTAACCACTCGGCCACGTTCCGGAATTCTGAGTGTGGCGATGATCTGTCCTCTGTCTGCAGCACCTGGGATCTCCTAGGAGCCCTCCACGTGTCTTCCCCTAGTGTCTCCTATTGCGGGCTGCCAGGTAAAGGCGGGAGTTGGGCTGGAAACACGGGTAGCATCTAGTGCCTGCCCCTGGACAGATGAGGTAATTAGCGGTCTTCCCCCTGCCAGGGAACACCTGAGACACCAGGCAGCTGCGTGGAGGGCGGCCCAAAACCTCCCCCACCCACTCGGCCGCGTTCCGGAATTCTGAGTGTGGCGAGGTTCCGTCCTCTGTCTGCAGCCCCTGGGATCTCCTAGGAGCCATCCACGTGTCTTCCCCGAGTGTCTACTAGTGCGGGCTGCCTGGGAAATTCGGGGGTTGTGCTGGAAATGCAGGTAGCATCTAGTGCCTCCCCATGGACGGATCAGGTAATTAGCGGAAATCCCCCTACCAGGGAACACCTGTGACACCAGGCAGCTGCGTGAATGGCGGCCCCAAACTTCCCCCACACACTCAACCTCGTTCTGGAATTCTGAGTGTGGCGAGGTTTCATCCCCTGTCTGCAGTGCCTGGGATCTCCTAGGAGCCCTCCGCGTGTCTTCTCTGAGTGACTCTTATGCGGACTGCCGGGGAAATGCGGGTGTTGGCTGGAAATAAAGGTAGCATCTAGTGCCTCCCCCTGCACAGATCAGGTAATTAGCGGACTTCCCCCTGCCAGGGAACACCAGTGACAACAGGCAGCTGCGTGGAGGGCGGCCCCAAAATTCCCCAAGCCGCTCGGCCCCGTTCCGGAATTCTGAGTGTGGCGAGGTTCCGTCATGTGTCTGCAGCGCCTGGGATCTCCTAGGAGCCCTCCGCGTGTCTTCCGTGAGTGACTATTTTGCGGGCTGCCGGGGAAAGTCGGGGGTTGTGCTGGAAACACAGATAGCATCTAGTGCCTCCCCCTGGACAGATGAGATAATTAGCGGACTTCCTCCTGCCAGGGAACACCTGTGACACCAGGCAGCTGCGTGGAGGGCGGCCCCAAAACTCTCCAAACCACTCGGCCGCGTTCCGGAATTCTGAGAGTGGCGAGGATCCATCCTCTGTCTGCAGCGCCTGGGATCTCCTAGGAGTCTTAAGAGTGTCTTCCCCAAGTGTCTCGTAGTGCAGTCTGCCTGGGAAATCGGGGGTTGGAATGGAAATGCAGGTAGCATCTAGAGCCTCCCCCTGCACAGATAAGGTAATTAGCGGACTTCCTCCTGCCAGGGAAAACTTGTGACACCAGGCAGCTGCGTGGAGGGCGGCCCCAAACCTCCCCATCCCACTCGGCCGCGTTCTGGAATTCTGAGTGTGCCGAGGTTCCGTCCTCGGTCTGCAGCGCCTGGGATCTCCTAGGAGCCCTCAGAGTGTCTTCCCAGAGTGTCTCGTAGTGCGGGCTGCCGGGGAAAGGCGGGGGTTGTGCTGGAAACACGGGTAGCATCTAGTGCCTCCCCCTGGACAGATGAGGTAATTAGCGGTCTTCCCCCTGCCAGGGAACACTTGTGAAACCAGGCAGCTGCGTGGGGGGCGGCCCCAAACCTCCCCTAACCACTCGGCCACGTTCTGGAATTCTGAGTGTGGCGAGGTTCCGTTCCCTCTCTGCAGTGCCTGGGATCTCTTAGGAGCCTTAAGATTGTCTTCCCCGAGTGTTTCGTAGTGCAGGCTGCCGGGGAAATCGGGGGTTGGGCTGGAAATGCAGGTGGCATCTAGTGCCTCCCCCTGAACAGATCAAGTAATTAGCGGACTTCCCCCTGCCAGTGAGCACCTGTGGCCCCAGGCAGCTGCGTAGAGGGCAGCCCCAAACCTCCCCAACCCACTCGGTCGCGTTCCGGAATTCTGAGTTTGGCGAGGTTCCGTCCTCAGTCTGCAGCGCCTGGGATCTCCTAGGAGCCCTCCGAGTGTCTTCCCCGAGTGTCTCCTTGTGCGGGCTGCCGGGGAAATGCGGGGGTTGTGCTGGAAAAGCAGGTAGAATCTAGTGCCTCCCCCTGCACAGATCAGGTAATTAGCGGAATTCCTCCTGCCAGTGAACACCTGTGACAACAGGCAGCTGCGTGTTGGGAGGCCCCAAAACTCCCCATCCCACTCGGCCGCGTTCCGGAATTCTGAGAGTGGCGAGGATCCATCCTCTGTCTGCAGCGCCTGGGATCTCCTAGGAGTCTTAAGAGTGTCTTCCCCGAGTGTCTCGTAGTGCAGGCTGCCTGGGAAATCGGGGGTTGGAATGGAAATGCAGGTAGCATCTAGTGCCTCCCCCTGCACAGGTCAGGTAATTAGCGGAATTCCCCCTGCCAGTGAACACCTGTGACACGAGGCAGCTGCGTGGGGGGCGGCCCCAAACCTCCCCTAACCACTCGGCCACGTTCCGGAATTCTGAGTGTGGCGATGATCTGTCCTCTGTCTGCAGCACCTGGGATCTCCTAGGAGCCCTCCACGTGTCTTCCCCTAGTGTCTCCTATTGCGGGCTGCCAGGTAAAGGCGGGAGTTGGGCTGGAAACACGGGTAGCATCTAGTGCCTGCCCCTGGACAGATGAGGTAATTAGCGGTCTTCCCCCTGCCAGGGAACACCTGAGACACCAGGCAGCTGCGTGGAGGGCGGCCCAAAACCTCCCCCACCCACTCGGCCGCGTTCCGGAATTCTGAGTGTGGCGAGGTTCCGTCCTCTGTCTGCAGCCCCTGGGATCTCCTAGGAGCCATCCACGTGTCTTCCCCGAGTGTCTACTAGTGCGGGCTGCCTGGGAAATTCGGGGGTTGTGCTGGAAATGCAGGTAGCATCTAGTGCCTCCCCATGGACGGATCAGGTAATTAGCGGAAATCCCCCTACCAGGGAACACCTGTGACACCAGGCAGCTGCGTGAATGGCGGCCCAAACTTCCCCCACACACTCAACCTCGTTCTGGAATTCTGAGTGTGGCGAGGTTTCATCCCCTGTCTGCAGTGCCTGGGATCTCCTAGGAGCCCTCCGCGTGTCTTCTCTGAGTGACTCTTATGCGGACTGCCGGGGAAATGCGGGTGTTGGGCTGGAAATAAAGGTAGCATCTAGTGCCTCCCCCTGCACAGATCAGGTAATTAGCGGACTTCCCCCTGCCAGGGAACACCAGTGACAACAGGCAGCTGCGTGGAGGGCGGCCCCAAAATTCCCCAAGCCGCTCGGCCCCGTTCCGGAATTCTGAGTGTGGCGAGGTTCCGTCATGTGTCTGCAGCGCCTGGGATCTCCTAGGAGCCCTCCGCGTGTCTTCCGTGAGTGACTATTTTGCGGGCTGCCGGGGAAAGTCGGGGGTTGTGCTGGAAACACAGATAGCATCTAGTGCCTCCCCCTGGACAGATGAGATAATTAGCGGACTTCCTCCTGCCAGGGAACACCTGTGACACCAGGCAGCTGCGTGGAGGGCGGCCCCAAAACTCTCCAAACCACTCGGCCGCGTTCCGGAATTCTGAGAGTGGCGAGGATCCATCCTCTGTCTGCAGCGCCTGGGATCTCCTAGGAGTCTTAAGAGTGTCTTCCCCAAGTGTCTCGTAGTGCAGTCTGCCTGGGAAATCGGGGGTTGGAATGGAAATGCAGGTAGCATCTAGAGCCTCCCCCTGCACAGATAAGGTAATTAGCGGACTTCCTCCTGCCAGGGAAAACTTGTGACACCAGGCAGCTGCGTGGAGGGCGGCCCCAAACCTCCCCATCCCACTCGGCCGCGTTCTGGAATTCTGAGTGTGCCGAGGTTCCGTCCTCGGTCTGCAGCGCCTGGGATCTCCTAGGAGCCCTCAGAGTGTCTTCCCAGAGTGTCTCGTAGTGCGGGCTGCCGGGGAAAGGCGGGGGTTGTGCTGGAAACACGGGTAGCATCTAGTGCCTCCCCCTGGACAGATGAGGTAATTAGCGGTCTTCCCCCTGCCAGGGAACACTTGTGAAACCAGGCAGCTGCGTGGGGGGCGGCCCCAAACCTCCCCTAACCACTCGGCCACGTTCTGGAATTCTGAGTGTGGCGAGGTTCCGTTCCCTCTCTGCAGTGCCTGGGATCTCTTAGGAGCCTTAAGATTGTCTTCCCCGAGTGTTTCGTAGTGCAGGCTGCCGGGGAAATCGGGGGTTGGGCTGGAAATGCAGGTGGCATCTAGTGCCTCCCCCTGAACAGATCAAGTAATTAGCGGACTTCCCCCTGCCAGTGAGCACCTGTGGCCCCAGGCAGCTGCGTAGAGGGCAGCCCCAAACCTCCCCAACCCACTCGGTCGCGTTCCGGAATTCTGAGTTTGGCGAGGTTCCGTCCTCAGTCTGCAGCGCCTGGGATCTCCTAGGAGCCCTCCGAGTGTCTTCCCCGAGTGTCTCGTAGTGCGGGCTGCCGGGGAAAGGCGGGGTTTGGGCTGGAAATGCAGGTAGAATCTACTGCCTCCCCCTGCACAGATCAGGAAATTAGCGGTCTTCCTGATGCCAGGGAACACCTTTGACACCAGGCAGCTGCGTGGAGGGCGTCCCAAAACCTCCCCAACACACTCAGATGCGTTCCGGAATTTGAGAGAGGCGCGGTTCCGTCCTCTGTCTGCAGCGCCTGGGATCTCCGAGGACCCCTCCACGTGTATTCCCCGAGTGTCTACTAGTGCGGGCTGCCTGGGAAAGGCGGGGGTTGGGCTGGAAATGCAGGTAGCATCTAGTGCCTCGCCCTGGACGAATCAGGTAATTAGCGGAAATCCCACTGCCAGGGAACACCTGTGACACCAGGCAGCTGCGTGAAGGGCGGCCCGAAAACTCCCCCACGCACTCAGCCACGTTCTGGAATTCTGAGTGTGGCGAGGTTCCATCCCCTGTCTGCAGTGCCTGGGATCTCCTAGGAGCCCTCCAAGTGTCTTCCCCGAGTGACTCTTATGCGGGCTGCCGGGGAAAGGCGGGTGTTGGGCTGGAAATGCAGGTGGAATCTAGTGCCTCCCCCTGCACAGATCAGGTAATTAGCGGACTTCCCCCTGCCAGGGAACACCAGTGACACCAGGCAGCTGCGTGGAGGGCGGCCCCAATCCTCCCCAACCCACTCGGCCGCGTTCCGGTATCCTGAGTGTGCCGAGGTTCCGTCCTCGTTTGCAGCGCCTGGGATCTCCTAGGAGCCCTCATAGTGTCTTCCCAGAGTGTCTCGTAGTGCGGGCTGCCGGGGAAACGGGGGTTTTGCTGGAAACACGGGTAGCATCTAGTGCCTCCCCCTGGACAGATGAGGTAATTAGCGGTCTTCCCCCTGCCAGGGAACACTTGTGACATCAGGCATCTGCGTGGAGGGCGGCCCCAAATATCCCCCACCCACTGGGCCGCGTTCCGGGATTCTGAGAGTGCCGAGGTTCCGTCCTCTGTCTGCAGCGCCTGGGATCACCTAAGAGCCCTCCAATTGTCTTCCCCGAGTGTCTCCTAGTGCGGGCTTCAGGGGAAATGCGGGGGTATAGCTGGAAATGCAGGTAGCATCTAGTGCCTCCCCCTGCACGGATCAAGTAATTAGCGGACTTCCCCCTGCCAGGGAACACCTGTGACACCATGCAGCTGCGTGGAGTTCGACCCTAAACCTCTCCCACCCACTCGGCCGCGTTTCGGAATTCTGAGTGTGGCGAGTTTCGGTCCTCGGTATGCAGCCCCCGGGATCTCCTAAGAGCCCTCCACGTGTCTTCCTCGAGTGTCTCCTAGTTCGGGCTTCCAGGTAAAGGCGGGGGTTGTCCTGGAAACACGGTTAGCATCTAGTGCCTCCCACTGGACAAATGAGGTAATTAGCTGTCTTCCCCCTGCCAGGGAACACCTGGGACATCAGGCAGCTGCATGGAGGGCGGCCCCAAACCTCCCCCACCCACTCGGCCGCGTTCCGGAATTCTGAGTGTGGTGAGGTTCAGTCCTCTGTCTGCAGCGCCTGGGATCTCCTAGGAGCCTTAAGAGTGTCTTCCCCGAGTGTCTCGTAGTGCAGGCTGCCGGGGAAATCGGGGGTTGGAATGGAAATGCAGGTAGCATCTAGTGCCTCCCCCTGCACAGATCAGGTAATTAACGGACTTCCCCCTGCCAGTGAACACCTGTGACACCAGGCAGCTGCGTGGAGGGCGGCCCCAAACCTCCCCCAACCACTCGGCCACGTTCCGGAATTCTGAGTGTGGCGAGTTCTGTCCTCTGTCTGCAGCAACTGGGATCTCCTAGGAGCCCTCCACGTGTCTTCCCCGAGTGTCTCCTATTGCGGGCTGGCAGGTAAATGCGGGAGTTGGGCTGGAAACACGGGTAGCATCTAGTGCCTCCCCCTGCACAGATCAGGAAATTAGCGGACTTCCCCCTGGAAGGGAACACCGGTGACAACAGGCAGCTGCGTGGATGGCGGCCCCAAAATTCCCCAAGCCACTCGGCCCCGTTCCGGGATTCTGAGTGTGGCGAGGTTCCGTCATGTGTCTGCAGTGCCTGGGATCTCCTAGGAGCCCTCCGCGAGTCTTCCCTCAGTGACTATTTTGCGGGCTGCCAGGGAAAGGCTGGGGTTGTGCTGGAAACACAGATAGCATCTAGTGCCTCCCCCTGCATAGATGAGATAATTAGCGGACTTCTTCCTGCCAGGGAACACCGGTGACACCAGGCAGCTGCGTGGAGGGCGGCCCCAAACCTCCCCATCCCACTCGGCCGCGTTCCGGAATTTTGTGAATGGCGAGGTTCCGTCCCCTGTCTGCAGCACCTGGGATCTCCTAGGAGCCCTCCACGTGTCTTCTCCGAGTGTATCCTATTGCGGGCTGCCAGGTAAATGTGGGGGTTGGGCTGGAAACACGGGTAGCATCTAGTGCCTCCCCCTGGACGGATCAGGTATTTAGCGGAAATCCCCCTGACAGGGTACACCTGTGACTCCAGGCAGCTGCGTGGATGGCGGCCCCAAACATCCCACAACCACTCGGCCGCGTTCTGGTATTCTGAGTGTGGCGAGGTTCCGTCCTATGTCTGCAGCGCCTGGGATCTCAAAGGAGCCTTCCGCGTGTCTTCTCCGAGTGTCTCGTAGTGCGGCCTGCCGACGAAAGCGGGGGTAGGGCTGGTAATGCAGATAGCATCTAGTGCCTCCCCCTGGACGGATCAGGTATTTAGCGGAATTCCCTCTGCCAGGGAACACCTGTGACTCCAGGCAGCTGCTTGGAGGGCGTCCCCAACATCCCCAACCCACTAAGAAGCGTTCCGGAATTTGAGTGTGGCGAGGTTCCATCCCGTGTCTCCAGCGCCTGGGATCTCCTAGGAGCCCTCCGCTTGTCTTCCCCGAGTGACTCTTATGCGGGCTGCCGGGGAAACGCTGGGGTTGTGCTGGAAAGGCAGGTAGCATCTAGTGCCTCCCCCTGGACGGATCAGGTAATTAGCGGAATTCCCCCTGCCAGGGAACACAAGTGACAACAGGATGCAGAGTGGTTGGCGGCCCCAAACCTCCCCAAACAACTTGGCCGCGTTCCGGAATTCTGAGTGTTGCGAGTTTCCATCCTGTGTCTGCAGGGCCGGGGTCTCCTAGGAGCCTTCCACGTGTCTTCACCGAGTGTACCCTTGCGGGCTGCCGGGGAAAGGCGGGGTTTGGTCTGGAAATGCAGGTAGCATCTAGTGACTCCCCCTGGACGGATCAGGTATTTAGCGGAATTCCCCCAGCCAGGGAACACCTGTGACACCAGGCAGCTGCGTGGAGGGCAGTCCCAATCCTCCCCCACACACTCGGCTACCTTCTGGAATTCTGAGTGTGGCAGGTTCCATCCCATGTCTGCAGCGCCTGGGATCTCCTAGGAGCCCTCCGCGTGTCTTCCCCGATTGACTTATTTGCGGGCTGCGGGAGAAAGACGGGGGTTGTGCTGGAAACGCAGGTAGTATCTAGTTACTCCCCCTGGACAGATGAGGTAATTAGCAGAATTCCCCCTGCTAGGGATCACATGTGACACCAGGCAGCTGCGTGGGGGGCGGCCCCAAACCTCACCATCCCACTCGGACGCGTTCCAGAATTCTGAGTGTGGCGAAGTTCCGTCCTCTGTCTGCAGCGCCTGGGATCTCCTAGGAGCCATCCGCGTGTCTTCTCCGAGTGTCACTTAGTGCGGTCTGCCGGGGAAACACGGGGGTTGGGCTGGAAATGCAGGTAGCATCTAGTGCCTCCCCCTGCACAGATCAGGTATGTAGCGGAATTCCTCCTGCCAGTGAACACCTTTGACACCATGCAGCAGAGTGGAGGGCGGCCCCAAACCTCCCCAACCCACTCGGCCACGTTCTGGAATTCTGAGTGTGGCGAGGTTACGTCCCATGTCTGCAGCGCCTGGGATCACCTAGGAGCCCTCCGCGTGTCTTCCCCAATTGTCTCCTAGTGCAGGCTGCCTGGGAAAGGCGGGGTTGGTCTGGAAATGCAGGTAGCATCTAGTGCCTCCCCCTGCACAGATCAGGTAATTAGCGGACATCCCCCTGCAAGGGAACACCTGTGACACCAGGCAGCTGCGTGGAAGGCGGCCCCAAACCTCCCATATCCACTCGGCTGCGTTCCGGAATTCTGAGTGTGAGGATGTTCAGTCCTCTGTTTGCGGCGCCTGGGATCTCCTAGGAGCCCTCCGAGTGTTTTCCCCGAGTGTCCCGTAGTGCGGGCTGCCGGGGAAAGGCGGGGGATGTTCTGAAACTCATGTAGCATCTAGTGCCTCCCAGTGGACAGGTGAGGTATTTAGCGGAATTCCCTTGCCAGGGAACACCTGAGACACCAGGCAGCTGCGTGGATGCGGCCCCAAACCTCCCCCACCCTCTCGGCCGCGTTCTGGATTTCTGAGTGTGGGGAAGATCAGTCCTCTGTTTGCGGCGCATGGGATCTCCTAGGAGAAATCCGCGTGTCTTCCCCGAGAGTCTCGTAGTGCGGGCTGCCGGGTAACGGCGGGGTTTCTGCTGGAAATGCAGGTAGCATCTAGTGCCTCCCCCTGGACGGATCAGGTAATTAGCGGAATTCACCCAGCCAGAGAACACCTGTGACACCAGGCAACTGCGTTGAGTGCGGCCCCAAACATACACCACCCACTCGGCCACGTTCTGGAATTCTGATATGGCGAGGTTCCATCCCAAATCTGCAGCGCCTGGGATCT
Organism: Camelus ferus; assembly: GCF_009834535.1. Taxonomy (NCBI): domain Eukaryota; kingdom Metazoa; phylum Chordata; class Mammalia; order Artiodactyla; family Camelidae; genus Camelus; species Camelus ferus. The sequence goes on from NW_022587717.1 coordinate 92,628, forward strand.
CCGAGGAGCCATCCGCGTGTCTTCCCCCGAGTGACTTATATGCGGGCTGCCGGAGAAAGACATGGTTTGTGCTGGAAACGCAGGTAGCATCTAGTGCCTCCCCCTGGACAGATCAGGGTAATTAGCGGACTTCCTCCTGCCAGGGAACACTGTGACACCAGGAAGCTGTGGTGGGCGGCCCCAAACCTACACCAACCACTCGGCCGCGTTCCGGAATCTGAGTGTTGGCGAGGTTCCATCCACTGTCTGCAGGGCCGGGGTCCTCCTAGGAGCCCTCCACGTGTCTTCCCCGAGTGTATCCTAGTGTGGGCTGCCGGGGAAAGGCGGGGGTTGGGCTGGAAATGCAGGTAGCATCTAGTGCCTCCCCTGCACAGATCAGGTAATTAGCGGACTTCCCGCTACAAGGGAACACCTGTGACACCAGGAAGCTGCGTGGAGGGCGGCCCCATACCTCCCCACCCACTCGGCCGCGTTCCGGAATTCTGAGTGTGGCGAGGTTCCGTCCTCTCTCTGCAGCGCCTTGGATCTCTTAGGAGCCTTCCCCGTGCCTTCCCCAAGTGTCTCCCAGTGCGGGCTGGGGGAAAGGGGGGGTTGTGCTGGAAATTCAGGAAGCATCTAGTGCATCCCCCTGCACAACAGGTAATTAGCGGACTTCCCCCTGCCAGGGAACACCTGTGACACCAGGAAGTTGCATGGAGGGCGCCCAAACCTTCCCCACCCACT